>NC_091454.1:201980582-202280582 GCF_027789765.1 Dendropsophus ebraccatus
AGACCCTGCAGGAATTGTCATTCCTTGTCCAGATGGTCATCGTAGCCATATTTTTATTATTCTCTCTGGTCTATTATAAATGCAGAGTCATCTCTGACTTAAAACCATGATGCAATTTGTTCTTTTGCCGAGAGCGAAACAGATGTCAGGTTGTCTGTTAAACTCCTTAAAGGGTAGAAGTTGCCCACACACTATAGAAGCGGAGAAGAATTTTCCAAAGAATTCTCCCCATAAGTGTGCTAGAGTCCTATTGAACGGACGGAATGAGGACTGGATATAGCTCACTAGTGGCTGTATATATATATATATATAATATATATATATATATATATATATATATATATATATATATATATATATATATATACATATATGAGGGGGGGGGAACCCATTAACCCCTTGTGCACTGTGTCTATATAGGTGAAAAGGTAACTGTCCGTGTTATTGCAGGCATCCTGGACCTCCGGACAGCGTGTCCTGTCACTACAAATCTTGTCCTGATAAGCGAGGTCAAGGCAGGATGACAGGACAGCACATAAACATTGTGCACTGTCTGCTGCCTCAGCATAAAACATGAGTGACAGCGATTTCACGTCCGTCCTGTCATAGCCAGTGTTGTCCCAGGTGCTTGGCGGCACCTGTGGTGATGTGGTCTTGTTATGTAATGTTGGGATCTGCAACTTTTGAAGGGACAACGATATTCAAAACTATGGAAAACACTATGGGATGCCTGCCGACCCCTTTGTAACTCAGTGGGTTGTATTCTGTGCCACTGGGATCCGTACACCCAATCTGGCACTGTGACATGGCCTCCATCATGGACAGAAGCCATGTTCTTACATGTCAACTTATAATATTATTATTATTATTATTATTATTATTATTATTATTATTTAATTATAAAGCGCCCTTAGTTCCAGAGCGCTATACAATAGATAGGCAACAGGCAGGAACAATACAAGATCAGAAAACATTACACGAAGGCAAAAGACAGACTGGTACATGGGGGAAGAGGACCCTGCCCGCGAGGGCTCACAATCTATGGGGTATAGGGAGAGAAACAGGAGGTAAAGTGCAGCCATTCAAGTGTGATGCAGAGTTATTATAGGTTGTAGCCTACTTTGAAGAGATGGGTTTTCAGGTTACTTTTGAAGGACTTGATGGTGGATGAGAGCCGGATGTGTCGGGGTAGTGAGTTCCAGAGTATGGGGGAGGCTCGGGCAAAGTCTTGGAGGCGGTTGTGCGAGGTACGAACCAGGGGGGAGCGGAGACGGAGGTCACTGGAGGATCGAAGGTTGCGTGAGGGACGGTAGCGGGATATCAGGTCAGAGATGTACGGAGGGGACAGGTTGTGGATTGCCTTGTATGTCATGGTCAACAATTTAAAGTCAATACGTTGGGCAATGGGGAGCCAGTGAAGGGATTGGCAGAGGGGAGAGGCTGAGGCAAAGCGAGGGGAAAGGTGGATTAGTCGGGCAGCAGAGTTAAGGATAGAATGGAGGGGATCAAGGGAGTTAGCTGGAAGGCCAGAGAGGAGGATGTTACAGTAGTCCAAGCGGGAGATAATGAGAGCATGGACCAGCAGTTTGGTGGAGTCAGGGGTGAGGAAAGAGCGGATTCTGGAAATGTTTTTGAGGTGAAGGCGGCAGGAGGTGGTCAGGGCCTGAATATGTCGTTTGAAGGACAGGGCAGAGTCAAAGGTGACGCCAAGGCAGCGGACTTGGGGGACAGGGGACAGAGTACAGCCATTGATAGTGATTGACAGATTAGAAGGCGGGGTGGAGCGAGATGGGGGGAAAATGATAAGTTCTGTTTTGTCCATGTTGAGTTTTAGAAAGCGGGAGGAGAAGAAGGAGGATATGGCCGATAGACACTCTGGAATCCTGGATAGCAAAGAGGTGACATCCGGACCAGAGAGGTAGATCTGAGTGTCATCGGCATAAAGATGGTACCTGAAGCCGTGGGACTCTATGATATGTCCCAGGCCAGAGGTGTAGATGGAGAAGAGAAGAGGCCCGAGTACAGAGCCTTGGGGAACACCAACAGTAAGGGGACGAGGAGAAGAGGTGGTGTGGGAGTGGGAGACACTAAAAGTGCGGTTGGAGAGGTAAGAGGAGATCCAGGAGAGAGCTAGGCTAGTGACACCAAGGGATGAGAGGATTTGTAAGAGGAGAAAATGGTCAACTGTGTCGAAGGCAGAAGATAGGTCAAGGAGAAGGAGCACAGAGTAGTGGCGCGAGGTTTTGGCAGTCAGCAGGTCATTAGCCACTTTGGTGAGGGCAGTTTCTGTGGAGTGGTGGGAGCGGAAACCGGATTGCAGGGAGTCAAAAAACGAGTTGGATGAAAAATGTGAGGAAAGTTCATGGTAGACATGTTGTTCCAGGAGTTTTGAGGCAAAGGGGAGAAGCGAGATGGGGCGGTAGCTGGATAAGGAGGTAGGGTCAAGGGATGACTTTTTGAGGATGGGTGTGATGGTTGCATGTTTATATGGAGATGGGAAGATGCTAGAAGTTAGTGATAGATTGAAGAGATGGGTAAGTGCTGGGACAAGTGCTGAGGAGAGGTTGGGGATAAGGTGGGATGGAATAGGGTCAAGTGCGCAGGTGGTGAGGTGCGATGTGGAGAGTAGTTTGGAGAGATGTTCTTCTGTGATGGTGGAGAGGTGAGTTAGTGGGGACGGGCAGTAGACAGGCATTAGGGGGGGCTGAGGGGACTGTGAGTTGAACTTATACTTATAAAAGTATAAATATGGCTATACTGAGAGACATAGGGGGAGATTTATCAAACATGGTTTAAGGTGAAACTGGCTCAGTTGCCCCTAGCAACCAATCAGATTCCACATTTAATTTTCCAAGGAGTCTGTGAGGAATGAAAGGTGGAATCTGATTGGTTGCTAGGGGCAACTGAGCCAGTTTCACTTTACACCATGTTTGATACATCTCCTCTTAAGGGGACAAACACACTTGCCGGATCCGCAGCGAGTCCTCTCGCTGCGTATTTGCAGCGAGACTCGCTGCGGATCCCGGCCCTATTCTTTCAATGTTAGACAAAATGTCCCCAGCCCGCCCCGTTAACCCGCCGGAGCATATACTTTACCTGATCCCGGCTCCGGCTTGCTTCGGCGGTTCCCGGAGTCTTCAGCAAGCCGGAGCCGGGATCAGGTAAAGTATATGCTCGCTCCAGTGCCCGCCCACAGCCACGGCCGTCTGATCACCCCTCCTGCAGCCCCGGATCGGGGCTGCGGGGGGGTGATCAGACGGCCGTGGCTGCGGGCGGGCACTGGAGCGAGCATATACTTTACTTGATCAGGTAAAGTATACACTCTGGCGGCCGGGGGGTTACCGGGGCGGGCTGGGGACAAACTCGCAGCAGGGATGTGCATCCCTGCTGCGATTTTGTCTAACATTGCGTGTATGGGACCCGGCTACTTTAACCCCCTGCCTCCCGCAGCTCCGGCCCCTTCCTGCAAGAAGTGTTTTCTTTTCAGTCTGACACCGTGCTCTCTGCTGACATCTCTGGCTGAGACAGGAACTCTCTAGAGAAGGAGAGACTTTCTATAGGAATCCCCATAGAAAACCTCTCCTGCCCTAGACAGTTCCTGTCTTGGCCAGAGACGTCAGCAGAGAGCACTGTCAGACTGAAAATAAGTGGTGTATTCTTTCCAGTCTGACACAGTGCTCTCTGCTGCCCCCTCTGTCCATGACAGGAACTGTCCATAGCAGTAGCAAATCCCCATAGAAAACCTCTCCTGACGTGGAAAGAGGTGGCAACAGAGAGCACTGTGTTATACTGGAAAGAATACACCACTTCCTGCAGGGCATACAGCAGCTAATAAGTACTGGAAGATTGGAATTTTTTTTTTTAAATAGATGCAATTTATACATCTATTTAACTTTCTGATAATAGCTGATTTGAAAACCATTTGTTTTCTCCGGAGTACCCCTTTAAGCTGGCCATACACTATGGGGGGACTCATCATGACCTAACATGTAGCTCTTGTTGAGAGTCGCTTAGCAATACCTGCATAGACACATATTGGAGCCCATTTCCCTGCTCTGTACATCTGTCTTCTTCCTACTCAATATCGTAGCTGAATCATTGCATATATCTATTATTTGGTGTCCTCCTTTCTCCAGTGTCTACTCCTGCAAGAAATAGTTCATCATCAAGGACCGGCAGACGCGCACGGACAGACAGACGGGTCTCTCGTGGCAGGCGAGCCGCTACCTCCCGACCAGAACGAGTATGGCCACATGGCATCATTCCTTTTGTGGTGAATGGGAACTTCACTGGTGAGTCATTTGGATGGATAAGAGTAAAGTTATTACACCATCTCAAGGGCTGAAAAACACAAAGGAAATAGATGTCTATGTAGTTACTTTGGGGAGCGAGGCAGGAGGTCATATATACAGTAATAATTGAGACAAGGCAGGTCATGGTTCAGGCAGGTCATGGTTCAGGCAGGTCATGGTTCAGGCAGGTCATGGTTCAGGCAGGTCATGGTTCAGGCAGGTCATGGTTCAGGCAGGTCATGGTTCAGGCAGGTCATGGTTCAGGCAGGTCCTGGTTCAGGCAGGTCCTGGTTCAGGCAGGTCCTGGTTCAGGCAGGTCCTGGTTCAGGCAGGTCCTGGTTCAGGCAGGTCATGGTTGAGGTCATGGTTTAGACAGATAATGGTTGAGGTCATGGTTTAGACAGATAATGGTTGAGGTCATGGTTTAGACAGATAATGGTTGAGGTCATGGTTTAGACAGATAATGGTTGAGGTCATGGTTTAGACCAGGGGTCTCAAACTCGCGGCCCTCCAGCTGTTGCAAAACTACAATTCCCATCATGCCTGGGACAGCCAAAGCAAAGCTTTGGCTGTCCCAGGCATGATGGGAATTGTAGTTTTGCAACAGCTGGAGGGCCGCGAGTTTGAGACCCATGGTTTAGACAGATAATGGTTGAGGTCATAGTTTAGACAGATCATGGTTGAGGTCATGGTTTAGACAGATAATGGTTGAGGTCATGGTTTAGACAGATCATGGTTGAGGTCATGGTTTAGACAGATCATGGTTGAGGTCATGGTTCAGACAGGTCATGGAGACCCCTTTATAGTTATAGCTGGGATCATTTTGCCCTCTGCCCCTGCCACCTTGTCAGAGCACTGTTCTCTTCCCCGGTTGTAAGGTCCACACACACACACGCTAGTTATTCAGGCCTCCAACCCCCCTTCACTAGCAGTCATAGCAGGGCATCCCTGTTCTTAGTAGCCAGTAACAGCCAAACTTTCCTGCTCCCATAAATTCCTACTCTGACCCTTTTCCAGCTGCTGTATTTACCTTCCTGTACCTTTTTTGTTTAAGAGAGTTGGAGTTGGACACAACACTTGAGTCATGAGAAACATGGTGTGCCCGTATATCCAGCAGAGGTGGTCTGTGACCGCTTCTGCAGGGAGAGATGGTCCTTCATTCTGTCTGTGCCTACAGTTTGATGCATGCGTTCCCTGCTTGTAATGCATTCCCTTCATTTACATCTTCCTGCCATATGGATAACATAGGGTTATGGTGGCAAAACTTTTATAAATATATCCTAAAAAATTCTTATGCAAGAGTCAACTTATTTTTTTTTCACTAATTTCTAAAAACCTTTTTTTTCTCTTGTGTTTTTGCCTCTATCAGGATCTCAGAAAGCAATATTCAGACAAGCAATGCGACACTGGGAGAAGCATGTCTGTGTCACGTTTGTAGAGAGGACTGAGGAGGACAGCTACATAGTCTTTACATACAGACCCTGCGGGTAAAGTCCTGAATTATTACTATATTGAAGCTGTAGATAGTCCTGTAAACCTGGACGGTCCACGTTAACCTTTTGTAATTATAAATCCTATTTGATCTCCTTTTTCTAGATGCTGCTCATATGTGGGCCGACGTGGGGCCGGACCACAAGCCATATCCATCGGAAAGAACTGTGATAAATTTGGGATTGTTGTTCATGAGTTGGGTCATGTGATAGGATTCTGGCATGAACACACCAGACCAGACCGAGATGACCATGTTACGATCATCCGTGATAACATTCAACCGGGTACTAGAGAATATATATCTGGGTGCTTATTGGAATGTATTGTTAGGGTTTATAAAATATTAAATTAGGAAATCAAAAGTATTTAAAGTGTCACTGTCACTTACAAAAATGCATCAAAAGTTTAGATTGGTCTGAGTATTTAGATTCCCATAAATTGCTAGGATGAGCTGGGAGATGTGCTCGGCTAAGCACTTCGCTCCTAGTCACTATAGTCACTACATAAGAGGTGCTCTATAGTATGTCTATGGAACCCGTCTTGGGGTATGTTCACACTGAGTAAAATAGGCGGAACTCTCCGCCGCAGAACTCCGCCTGCCTCAGCGTGTCATAGCATCTCTATGGGAGAGTGTTCGCTCCTCCGCTGCCGCCGCTCTCCGCTCGAAGACGTGACATGTCAGCGGCTGCAGAGGAACGCGCTCTCTCCCATAGACAGGCTATGATACACTGATATAGACAGGATTCCGCCTGTTTTTCTCAGTGTGAACATACCCATATGCAGCGAGTAGAGAGAAGCACTTACCTGAGTGCTTCTCCTGGTTTGTTGTAATTTTTAATGGGGTTCTAAACACCCTACCGATCTAAACATATGACATGTCAATGACACTTGAAATGTGGGGTAAGAAAATAGCTGACAATAAGCATATGAATGGGTTATTTTGAATTCCAACTCCTCAGGGGTGGGGCCTATAATTTTTCTAATGGTGGTAATGCTCCGTAGTGGGATAACACGCATATGTATCTATCTGACTGACTGTTTTTTACTCAGGACAGGAGTATAACTTCCTGAAAATGGAGCCAGAAGAAGTAAACTATCTAGAAGAAACTTATGACTTTGATAGTATCATGCACTATGCTCGCAATACCTTCTCTAGGTGAGTATTATCTAAGGTTACACCTTGTTATTACTGGTTGAACAACTGTTATGAGTTAGGCTATATTCAGGAAGAGATAAATCCAGTGATCTTAATTCTGGGTTTACAGCTCCTATGCAAATCTGCGTGTCTCCATGGTTACAGACTACAAACAAACTGGGTGTAGTCTGGTATGTGTTAAGTGTCTTTTACACTCGCTGATTATTGGCGTTGTTAGAAACGCTCCTTCAGCCGATAATCGCCCAGTGTAAATGTGCAATGATCAGCCGAGGACGGGGCAAACCTCGGCCGATCATGTCTTTTGAGCCTGCTTTACAATTTTTCTCTGACGGACGCTATCTTTCTGTGTAAACGGGGTTATGTGTGGCTGATAACGGAAGTATATATGATAACTTAGATATATGTATATGTCTGTGCTTTCAGTTTCCAGATCAAAACTACTTACCATCAGGGCTGCTTGTGATCCAGCATATGGCTGTCCTGTCCCCAGCCGCAGCTGTATCTTCAGGCCGCTGCCTCCTCCTCCAGAATGATTGACAGGCAGAAGAGGCGGGGCCTGAAGATACAGCTGGAGGACTGGAGAGCTGGATGCCGGATCACGAGCAGTGTGGAGGGTAAGTATACACTGCTTGTGATCTGGAAACTGACAGAACATACATACGTATCCCAGAACCCAATATATACATATCTGTGCTATCCCTGCTCTCTCCTGCCCTAAACCTAGGAGGATAGCTCTCCGCTAGACTTATTGTACCTACTTCAGCTGCAAGCACGCCTAGCCCGGTCCATAGTTTTGTCTCTAACTGCAAGTAATTAATGTTTTATTTCACTGACACCTAAAAGATCTTGACATCTTTAAGGGGAACAAGAATTATATTAGAAAGCTGCTGAACCTTTCATTATCCAGTGCATAAACCTACAATAACTACAGAACACTGGACACTCCCTCTAAATGTTCCCTCAGTATTTTTCTGGTGTGAATTGATACAGCTGTTTTTAATCCTCGTTTCTGGGTTCATTACAGAGGGATTAACTTAGACACAATTGAACCAAGATATAAAGTCAATGGAGTGAAACCGTCCATAGGACAAAGAACGAGACTCAGCGCCGGAGATATTGCGCAGGCAAGGAAGCTGTATCAATGTCCAGGTAGGGTGTGTTTTATATACATATACAGATATTACCGCAATAACATTTGTCCAGCGTTTACTTTAGAGGTGCAATAAGCAACGTACCATGCTTGCTGTAATATAATGCGTTACTGTCACTGTTGCATGACTTCCCTGATGTTTCCCAATAGCGGTTAAAAGGGTTCTTCACCCCAAAAATTTTGGCAGCAGAGAGACCAATGTCTGGACAAGAATACACCACTTTCTGCAGGACATACAGCAGCTGATAAGTACTGGAAGACTTGAGATTTTTTAATAGAAGTAAATTACAAATCTCTGGCACTTGCTGGGACCAGTTGATTTGAAACAATTTTTTTGTGAACTACCCCTTTAAAAAGTCAATTCCGCTAGAATACTACTTGTTTCATTGTACAGCCCTAGGTTATTATTCGTTCCGGGCTAGCACCACTCCTTTGACATACAATACCGGCATACGTGTACAAAAGACATAAGATTGTGTAAGGAAGAGGGATATTGCGCCAAACTAATTATGTACCATGCACCATCTTGATTAAACCACTTCTTCTTCTCTTTGCAAAGTGGCCTTCTTAGCACAGTGTGAATAAAGGCGCCCTACTGTGCTCATAGCTGGTTAGAGTGCTTTCTTTCTCACCCTTGTGTCTGTCCTTGGCATCCTCTCCAGTCTTGCCCACAGTTTCTCTCTCCTAATGCCCATCAGTCATGCCCTGTACAAGATGTCTTTATGTCTCTGTGTAAAAGTTTCCCTGACAACGGTCGGAACTATGTGTCTGCAGCAGCCGGTGTTTAGAAGCGCCAGCGCAGTGCTGTTCCGTATACTGGGCTTGTAACTCCATCCTGTCCAGGAGCAATGGAAGATATTGCTAGGTTATGTATAAGCAGCCAGGGTCTATTCTGTAGATGCCGCAGATCTCCTTACAATATATACTGTCTATGTGAGAATGGACATTCCAAGGCTGGTGACCCTTTTGCACTGATTTATTTTTTTTTTGTCTTAATTTAAAATGCTCTAGCCTTAAGGTGCTGCTCAGAGAAATAAGAAAAGGCCATGAAACATTTCAGCAATAGCAGGAAGGAGGTGAATCAGGTTATACACCAGCTCAGGGTGTGGACAGAGGGGAGAGCATACATGGAGGGCAGCTCACACAGGCTATAGATAGAGAAGAAAGCACAGAAGAAAACAGTTTGCAGGGAAGAATAACATATGCTATATACAAGTGTAGGGGGCTTCAAACTCAAAGGAGCTTTGCTGTACTTGGCTGTGTCTGGCAGCTTCTTTATAAACAGAGGGGCATGATTGGGAGATTCTGGTCCCCATTTTTGAGATTGCCTTTGGTCTCTTTTTAGACCCTCTTAGTAGCAAAAAAAAGATAGATAGATAGATAGATACAGTATATAGATATATAAATATATATAGATAAATATCCTTATGCCCTTAAATGTTGCCCCAGACAGCCTCCTTAAATTTTAATGGGCCCCAAAATTATTAGTGTCCAGACCAGCCCCATTAAAATCAGACCCCCCCAAAATATCCGACCCTTGACCTGACCCCTGAATTTTCAGACTCCTGACCTGGCCCCTGAATCTGTGAGTAGTGGCTGACTGGCAGTGCACATAGTAATTGGCATCTACCCTATGATGCCCACCCCCTACAATCTGGCTGCTGGCAACTCCACGGATTGCCCATAACCAAGGCTGGCCATGTTCGTGTACGATAGGTAAGACTTGTTATCATAACCTGCAGTCCAGGCTGCGAAATGGGACACTTACTATATACAGCATAGAATATATTGTATATCTAACAGTGTACGGCTAGCTGTCTTGGTGCTATGTTGGCCCGCATAAATGAACGTGTCATTGATGAGCTGATGGAGTGGGTACATGCAGCCAGTTGGTGACCACAGATGACCCGTCTTGGCCTCTGTATAAAGTCATTTCTCAATGCACTCACAGCCTCTAATGAAGCCAAAAGAAATCCTATGTTTGGTCTTTTTGGGCTTGGAGTCTGCCGCTCGGCCAGTTGGCAGGCGCACACAACATGTGTTCAGCATTATTCCGCACTACAAATTACCACATGTGTGCAGTGTAGAAGAAATGTCTGAACTGCTACAGAGAACCTAACAGGTATACTTATAGTGGTCAATGATTACAGGGTGTCCCACTGCAAGGACCACCAGTGAGCAGCTGCAGTATGTCCAGGCAGAAAGTGTCCAGCTCCCCTGCAGCGCCCCTGCTGGGAAATGGGAGTATTGCACCATTTTTATTTAAACTAATGGGCACCGTAATACACATGTTTGGTCCTAGAGGAAACCCCCAATATCGCAAAATCTCCATCTCAAAAATATTATTGGCTGAAAAAGCCCCCCTGGTCCATCTAGTCTGTCCTTATATTATTTCCTTTCTTATTATCTTAGGATAGATATATGTTTATCCCAGGCCGGTTTATATTCATTGACTGTAGATTTACCTACCACCTCTGCTGAAGGTTTGCTCCAAGCGTCTACTACTTTGCTTCTGACCTCTGCCCCCTGATCGCCACCCTATATCTCCATACTCATGCATACAAGTAAGATCAGCAGTTTGTGACATCTTACCCCTATTTTTTTTTCCTGCTCAAACATAGGCAGATTTCTTTTCTTTTTCGGTTTGGTTTTTGGCAGACGTGGTGTTTGGGCTTTTTGCCGTCAGATTGCAAGGAAGGGCCCTGGCATGCTGATGTGTTTTCTCAAGCTGCATGTCATAGATTCTTCTCTCTAGGATATGATGGTATTTCAGCTATCTCTTTCACACAGATTGCTTTAATTGCGCTCAATGACTGTTTATCAGCTGTAAAGAAAAAAAAACACTGGCGCGCTTCAATTCTTCAGTTTTATCAGCTGCTGTTTGCTGCAGACTTTGCTGAGCTGGCATGGCCGCTCGAGGAGTGTGATAAATTGCTGCCGCATTGTAGTCTTCTCTCTTTGCAGCAGTAAGAATGGGATTACCGGTCGTTGTAGTAAAGTGATGCAGCGCGTTTCATGCGTTTTTTATTTGGTGATTGCTAGCAGAAAAAATTAAAGGGACTGTCCAGCGAAAATGTTTTTCTTTCAAATCAACTGGTGTCAGTAAGTTATATAGATTTGTAATTTACTTCTATTAAAAAATCTCAAGTCTTCCCATACTTATCAGCTGTTGTATGTCATGCAGGAAATGTTTTATTTTCAGTCTGACACAGTGCTCTCTGCTGACATCTCTGGCTGTGACAGAAACTGTCCAGAGCAGGAGGGGTTTTCTATGGGGATTCTTCATATAAAACCGAGACAGAGTTCCTGTCTCAGCCAGAGATGTCAGCAGAAAGCACTGTGTCAAACTGGAAAAAAAAAAAAAACATTTCATGCAGGACATACAGCAGCTGATAAGTATGGGAAGGCTTGAGATTTTTTAATAGAAGTAAATTACAAATCTTTATAACTTTCTGATATCGGTTGATTTGAAAGAAAAAGATTTTCGCTGGATAACCCCTTGGGACCTCCATTACAGGTTCTAGCAAAAATGCCATCCACCATGCAGAAAGCCTCACAGACCTCATAGTCAATGGGGTCTGTTGGACTCTGGCATTGGCACTGGCATTGTTTTCTGCTAACATGACACAATACAATGAGGATAATGTTATCGTAGATGTGAGAAGAGTTTCATGAACATCACCACAGTCCTTATGGCTTATTAGTGTATTTGTACCTCAGAGGGTATACATGAGATACCCCTTCCATGCACCAGACCAGAGAGCCATTCTGTATAAATGATTCCCGTTGGGTTATCCTAGATTAGAAAAAAATAGCCGCTTCTTTCCAGAAACAGACCCAGTTTTGTCCTCCGTTTGTGTCTCGTATTGCAGCTCTGATCTAAGTGAATAGAGCCAAGTTGTCATACCGCACACAACCTGAGGACAGGGGTGGTGGTATTTTTAGAAGAAAACAGCTATCTTTTTCCTGGATTACCCCTTTCTTACTTCCGTTTTTATTGTCAGGAAAAACTGATCAGGATGTGTTTTTCAGGAGGCCTTAGGAAACCATCAGTGTTTCCTGGCTGTAAAAACGGAGGAGGGAAAAAAATACTTACCAGCTGCAGCAGTGCCCTGCTCCGGCTTCTCCCTCTGTCTTTGGGCTTTCCACAGCACTGTGGGCAGCTCCTTATGGCAAGAGGCATAATGCTGCCTCTGGCCTAAATAGTGATTGTCAGGGCTGGGAGCCAATGACTCCTGGCCCTGTCAAACATAGCGCACTTAACTCCTGGAGCGCGTACTGTTAAAGGGCCAATATCAGCACCCAACAGCACTTGCCAGGGTGCTGACACTTGCCTGTTCTGCCAAGCAATGCATCCGAATGCACATGCAGAGCTGTCTGGCATTCCGGTTGCCCCCTTAGGGTTCTATAGGGAATCTGTTCCAGCCTTCCAGAAAATTATAGGGCCTGTTATTGAGCACAGGCACCCTTGTTAGAGGTGCCAGGAGCTGGACACCTGCGGCTATCAGATAACCACCATGGCTTCCACTGATGCGAAGGTGTTAACTGTGGGGTGAAAAGTAAAAACATCTAGACAGTCATACCGGCTTTTATAGGGGGCCGGGATTTTAAGTGGTTGACACTTTAATTATTTAGATCCATTTTTGTCAGTCTGTCTTCTTTTTTTCTTAAATGTTAAACCATCTGCGAGACATCTGGAAGTGACATGGCTGTGACATCGCAAAGAGGGGAGACAAACCGCAGTAAGGTGGGGGGTGAAGGCTAAAGACTATGCTTCTGTGGGACAGTGTGACGGTGGTGGAGCTATACCACAGGGAACGTGTAATTACACGGTCATGGACCCTGACAGCCGCCTCATCTGCCCTTCTATATTCTGGGAAATTTCTCATCTAAATATAACTTTTGCTTTCATTCATTGTTTTGCTTATGTCTCCACAATTTCACAGAAAAATGCTAAATGAATTTTCCTTCTGTGTCATGGTGACCAGTCCTTGTTTCACTATGAGAGTGTTATTACTGCTAAAATTTTAGAGTAATTTGAGAGACTGGTTGCTATGAATGCAGTGCCTGACAATGTCCAGTTGCTAAGCAAGAAAACCATAGCAACCAGTCTGCCCTAAGTGGTTTATAGTAATGTCTGAAATGGAAAAGGGGCCCTTGAATTGTTCTGTGCCATAGATGACATAAATGGTGTTATTAAGTGTTGTACTATTACTGTTTATTTCAGAGAGATGCCTTTTCGGGTCTTATGATCTTCACAGGTCATAACCTGAATCCTTAAAGAAGCAGTTCACTTTTTATTTTTTCGCCCCCCCCGGGTAGCCGCTGTCAAGTATACTTACAGAAGATGATCGGTGTCCCGTTCCCGTCGGTCAGTTCCGTCCCGCGGTGCCGTTCACATCGGGCGCGCGCTCACTTCCGCCGGCTGCTGCGAGTCCTCTTCTCTGACCAGTGATTATACGCCGGAAGTCACTCGCTTCCATGCATTCTCTATGGAAGCGCGTGACTTCCGGCGTTCAAATGACAAGGGAGAGAAGAGGAGTCACAGCGCCGGCGGAAGTGAGCGCGCGCCCGATGTGAACGGCACCGCGGGACGGAACTGACCGACGGGAACGGGACACCGATCATCTTCTGTAAGTATACTTGACAGCGGCTTCCCGGGGGGGGCGAAAAAAAAAAAAAAGTGAACTGCTTCTTTAAAGTGAATGTACCATAAGGTACATTCACTTTAACATGACCCACGGATAGATCGGCGCCGACACAGGGAAGCCAGTGCCGCAGTCCATTTCTGAACCTTGGCCCGGTTCCCGTGCACGGCGCCGTTCTATCCACAATTACTTTGCCGGGGCTGAAGCACTGGAGGTGGGCTGGGCCGCCCCCAGTCGGAGGAATTCCCCGCCCCTCTATGATGCGGCTCCATTAATTCTAACGGAATCTAATGGACCGCGGCACCGGCTTCCCTGTGCCGGCGCCGATCTATCCGTGGGTCATGTTAAAGCGAATGTACCTGATGGTACATTCGCTTTAAAGGGGATATAATATATGAAGTAATTATGGCCATAAATGGTGCCACGCATGCCCATGCGTTAGGTGTCGAAGTGAATGGGGATGAGATGCAATTCCACACACACAGCTTGTGGACAGATGTGGCGCTGTTTGAGTAACATTTCAACTATGTTTTTTTAATGGATGACCCCTTTAATATAAGTAGCAGGTCTTGGGATTATCTTTGGCACATATGTGGTGGGGAACATATACCATAAATACTATATATACCATACAGTGAAAACTGTATATTCTGATAACCATACATTTTCTGCGAGGCCTGTTGTTAGGCTTGATCCCCTCATACCAAGCTGTGGTAGGAGGCTATGCTACCATAGTGCTTCCTTGTAATATCAGCTACAAAAGGTATATTTTTTTTTCCCTGATCCATCAAAATCCTTGCTGTCACCTTCATGACCTTCCCATTATTACAGAGTCTCCAGATGCTTTTTTTTCCCACCACCCTGCGTCTTCTCCATCCCCCTACATTCTTAAAACATGAACCCTAACCCTTATTCATCTTGGTAAACATTGCCGCTTTTGTAAGACGCGTTGAATAGCTGTTTTTTAGCAGAATTACCCCGTCCTTACAATATTAAGAAACGTCTCCATCAGCTGTGCCATGAAGATTTTTTTTTTTCTCCAAAAACACAAAAAACACCCATAGCGTTAGTGGGCGTGCTAAGGAATTGGCTTGTTTGTGCACTTCTGTGTAATGTGTCCGACTATAGATCAGATATTGACCCTGACTGGTGAAGAAGCTTATAGGACTGCAATCTGAACTTTGTTGGTGCTGTAGAGATAGCGACTCATTCCCATGTATGATATTTCTCTACAGCCTGTTGGGAGACTCTGCAGGACAGTCAAGGGAACTTCTCATCTCCAGGGTATCCGAACGGCTACTCGGCATTTGAGCATTGTGTGTGGAGGTTGTCCGTCACCCCAGGAGAGAAGGTAGAGAATGAACTTGTCTATGACTTCTTAAAGATCTGAAGATAGCCTGCCCAGTATAGTCCAAGGTGACTTGCATCTTCTGTTTTAGTCTTCAATGGAAATGCACATTTAGCATTTAAAGGGAACCCGTCGCCATGAAAATGCTACCTATCTGAATCAAGTTATAGAAAAGAATAAGCTGAACAGATTGATATATATCTTTATGGGGGAACAATCAGTATAACTTGTAATTTACTGATTGAAATCTCTGATATTTCCATGCTTAAGAGTCCAGTCTATTGAGTGACACCGCCCACTGGACTCCTTAACACAGAATGATCAGCTATTTCAATCAACAAGTTATACTGAATCTTTTCCCACAAAAGATATATATCAATCTGCTCTATTTTTCCTACTCTATAACATGACTGTGATAGACTAGATAGCATCGTCTTGGTGACAGGTTCACTTTAAGCAATCCCTTTAACCATTGTGTGTAGTCCTGCAGGTCTTCATACTACCCATTGGGACCTGTAGCCAAAACTTGATTTTACTATCATTAAATAGCTTAGGATGCTAAGGCCTTACTATTCCCGAGATACATGAATTCATTGTTTGTTTGGAAATATAGTTAATAGTCAGATGGACGTGAACTTAATTTTCAAAATGGCTGTGATTACATTGATGGAGGTATTTCTAAGGGTCCATTTACACAAAAAGATTATCTGGCAGATTATCTGCCAAAGATTTGAAGCCAAAGCCAGGAACAGACTATAAACAGAGATCTGGTCATAAAGGAAAGCCTGAGATTTCTCCTCTTTTCAAATCCATTCCTGGCTTTGGCTTCAAATCTTTGGCAGATAATCTTTCTGTGTAAATGGACCCTTAGACATTAAAGGGATACTCCAGCGGGGGGGGGGGGGGGGGGGCATTTTTTCTCTGGCACATCTCGGGCCCGCGTCAGACACCAGGAAGCGGCCGGGGAAGAAAGAATCAAGAAACTAAAAAGGCACATGATCAGAGCATCATAAGCTAAATGGTTATTTAAGCTCATAAAAACATGCCCGCTTTCTTCCAGAAATAGCAACACTGTCTTGTCTTTAGTTTAAGTGTATCTTTGCAGCTTAATTGCAAAACCACACCTGAACTGGAGACAAGTCATGCTGTTTCTTGAAGGAAGTGGCCATGTTTTTATAATCCTAGATTACCCCTTTAACGTATATTTTATTTTGGATGGCTACAGGTCTTCTTTTAAAGGGAATCTGTCAGTTGTATCATCATTTATGTTCATGTTCCCGCCATGTGTATTGTAATTACTTGAGATCCCACCACATCTGTACCAGGCCATATAGTTGTGGGACAGAATTTGCATTGGTGTTCAGGAGCTTTAACATCAAGTTATGACTCTATTGGAACCTCACAGGTAACTCTATAATCTGCACACCCTTGAGGATGGGTATTCCATTTATGACATGATCAGAGGACATTCTATATAGACATATTGGGGGAGATTTATCAAACATGATGTAAAGTGAAATTGGCTCAGTTTCCCCTAGCAACCAATCAGATTCCACCTTTCATTTTCCAAAGAGTCTGTGAGGAATAAAAAGTGGAATCTGATTGGTTGCTTGGGGCAACTGAGCCAGTTTCACTTTACTCCATGTTTGATAAATCTCCCCCATTGTTTCAGATGAATTGATGTAAATAATAATTGTCTGATTACTGGTGGCTGAAGAAGTTGGATGCAGCCCTAAGGGCCCTATTACACAGGAAGATTATTGTCATATCGTTGGATTTTAAACAATAATCGTTTTGCGTAAATGCAAGCAACGATCAAACGACCGACAAGAAATTGTTCATTTGATGCTGACACCAAAATTATGGCTAATCGTTTGCTGTAATTCCACATTGTTCCTTCATTTGCTGGGATCAGATGGAGTAAACGACTATTGTTTTATGTAATATGGCGAACAACTTCAGGTTAACCGTAATCTCGTTTGCGATTGTTGATTGTTAAAAATCGCTTTGACTTAAGGCCCTATTCCACGGAACGATTATCGTTCGTATTCGGCCGATATCGGCCGCTACAGACGATAATCGTCTGGTGGAATAGAGTGCAACGATCAGCCGACATTGTTCATGTCGGCTGATCGTTGCAGTCGCTTGTTTTTCAACATGTTGAAAAACAAGCGACTGATATAGCAGCGATCTTCTGCCGTCGCTCCGTTGAATAGGAGCATCGGCAGCAGACGCTGCTATATCCTATGGGCTGCCCGGACGATCAGCGATCCCCCGGGCAGCCCCCACGGCAGCTCCCCGACGCCCCTCCCGCACTCACCCGCTCTCTGCAGCCGCGTTGAATAGCGGCGGCAGCGAGCGGGGAACGAGGAGCAAACGAGCACTGAGAGCGCTCGTTTGCTCCTCTAAACGACCTGTGAAATAGGGGCATTTAGGGTATGTTCACACTGAGGAATAGCCAAGTATTCAGCTAGGAATTAGGCCCAGTTCACCGGCCGAATGTCAATTCTTTTAGCGGAGAACGACAGGAGCGGACAAGCGCACGCCTTCCCATTCACTGACTGCAGGACACTGAGCATGGCGGGATTCCGCAGCGCAGAATTCCGCCATTTTTGCTCAGTGTGAACTGGGCCTTGAAGAGGAAAGTTTTCTGCTTGAAATTTCTCACCTTATTATCTCTGGCAGAATAGCAGCAGAATTTAAGCAGAATTTAAGCCCCCATTGACTTCTATAGGATTCCTCTAGCAGAATCCGCCCAAAGAATCAACGTGTCAATTCTTTGGGCAGAAGGCGGATCAGCAGCAGAAAATTCTGCTCGGAAATTCTACAGTGTGAACTACAGAGTAGAAATCCTATTGAACACAATGGGACATTGCTCTGTTCATGTTTTATGAGAGTAATTTCAGGCGGAAATTAAGAGCGGATTCCTCTTCAATTGCTTGCTTAATATTCACCTATTCCTCAGTGTGAACATACCCTTAGCTGCCTGAAAAACATGGATACAGCTATAGGCTGTATCCATGTTTTCCAGGACTCCTTCGGACTGCATCCAACTTCTTCAGCCACCGCTTCCCTGATCTTTTCTTATTACTAAATCTCCACTGTGTCCTAGGCCGCACCAAATAATATGTTGTCCTTGGGGAGGACCTCACAAGTGTAGCCAACAATTGGTGCAAATTGGGCATATGCCAATTTTATTATTTTACTGTTTTTGACTTCTTTACTGCTGCCTATATATTCCTGGTATACCTACTAGTGTTATACACCTTGGGGCCTGTTGTGCATCCTAACATACTCTGTTTTCCCCTAAGATCAGGCTGAATTTTACCTCTTTGGATGTGTACCGTAGCCGGTTATGTTGGTATGACTACATTGAAGTCAGAGATGGACACTGGAAGAAAGCTCCACTTATCGGTATTGTCTCCCGGTTACTAATAGTCATCATATCAGAAAATCACCATCTTTATATTGGTCACAATACAGTGTTCGGTTTCTAACTTTTCCCATTCTTCATGCTCTTTTTCTGAGGTCGTTTTTGTGGCGACAAACTCCCGGACTCCATATTGTCCAGCGATAGTCGATTGTGGATTGAGTTTCGAAGCAGCAGCAACTACGTGGGGAAAGGATTCCATGCTGTCTATGAAGGTATAGCCACCATAAGCTTATCTAGTCCGTACTATTCATATAGTACCGGTCTGGTCATGTATAACATATCTGTGAAGATGGATGATACCTATGTAATGTGTATTGTACATTTACTTTTTTGTTTTGTTTTTTTAAAAGGGTACTCTGGCAAAAAAAAAAAGTTTTCTAATCAACTGGTGTCAGAAAGATTTACAGATTTGTAAAGTACTTCTATTTAAAAAATCTCCAGACTTCCAGTTCTTATCAGCTGCTGTACTCCAGATGTCATCCAGGAAGTGGTATATTCTTTTCAGTCTGACACAGTGCTCTCTGCTGCCACCTCTGTCCATGTCAGGAACTGTCCAGAGCAGTAGAGGTTTTTTATGAGAATTTGCTTCTGCTCTGGACAGTTCCTGACATGGCCAGAAGTGGCAGCAGAGAGCACTGTGTCAGACTGGAAATAATACACCACTTCCTGCAGGACATGCAGCAGCTGATAAGTACTGGAAGGCTTGAGATTTTTAAATAGAAGTAAAGTAAAAATCTATATAACTTTCTGAAATCAGTTGATTTGAAAACCGTTCTTTTTTCCATTGCTTTATGACACCCCCATCCATAAAACAGAGGGTGAAGACATTTATTCTAATTCTAAATCTCTGCAATTTGTAAATTTTAAATAGGTTTTTTTTATTAGTCCTTGCAGACCTTTTTTTTTTAGCCCAATTTCCTCCGATTCCATAAAGTTTCCTATTTGCAGTCTGTAAAGACATCCATTTTCCAGGCTGGAATTGTACTTCAGAAACTGTAACCCTTTATTCACCATATATATATATATATATATATATATATATATATATATATATATATATATATATATATATACACACACACACACTGAAGCATTAGCGCTTCGTAATGTTTTCTAACTTTGTGGGAGAGATTTCAGAAACAAGATATTCGGTATTCGGGTATAAATTGGACTTCATGTACTCTCTATGGGACCGTTGAAGATAGCCAAGTACATAACCTTGAGTGTTTCCAGCTTGCACTCACATAGTCATATGGGCCGTATTACTAGATATACAAGCGCTGGTGTCTAACGCTCTTCACTTTTTGCCTCCTTGGCAGCCAGCTGGCATTGGCGTTAATGCTTTTGCTCTTCCGTGTTGTTTCTTCTCCTAATTCTTCTTTATCTCTCCTCTACTCGCAGCCGAGTGTGGAGGAGACGTAACTAAAGACGAAGGTCATATCCAGTCTCCAAATTATCCTGATGACTACCGACCCAACAAGGACTGCAAATGGAAGCTGCGTGTGGCTGAAGGCTACAACATTGGAATCGTGTTTCAGTCCTTTGAGGTTAGAGGCCCAGAAGGTTCATCACTGAGGTGGGGGAGGGATCCTCTGTAAGTGTGCGGTGGGGGAAACAAAACCTACTATTGAGGGGGAAGAGTATAACACGCACACTACACATGTGAAACTTCCTGCAGGATGAACTGTGTTTTTCCATCACATATTTGTGGCTATAGGAGGTTTAGTGGACTTGTATGTACTGTCTCACTGGTCCACTATACATCATGAGCCTAGCATTTTTTTGGTAAGGAAAATGGTGATCTTTATATTGGTTTTCCTTATAAAGATCACCCCTGTTCAGAAACTGGCTTATCTAATCCAGGGGGGCACAGCCTTGAAAGATCTACCGAAATAGTGATAGGAATCAGGGACAGGATGACACAAGGACAGGTGAGCCCTGAAGTTGATAGGAAATAATACTACTACCACGCATTGTGCTCCCAGGACATAATACTGCCACACACTGTGCGCCCAGGAGATAATACTACCACACAGTACACAGTGATTAACAAACTGAGCGGCCCACCAGGAATTTGCCCTGTTTGCCAAATTGTCAGTCCAGGCCTGATGGTGCCTGTGCTAGTATACATTGTCATCCTAATTTGCCAACATATATGCGCTATGGAGGTCACAGTCATCATGTGAATGCAGCCCAACACTGCCTCTTTCCACAGATTGAAAGACATGATAGCTGTGCTTACGATTTTATGGAAATACGTGATGGCGACTCAGAAACCAGCCCTCTGATAGGCCGCTACTGTGGTTATGACAAACCAGACGACTTCAAAAGCTCAGGCAATAAACTGTTCATTAGATTTGTATCCGATGGCTCCATTAATAAAGCTGGATTCTCTCTCCACTACTTCAAAGGTTAGTAGAAGCCTCTCCTGTTCCCAATACCCGTTGAACGTATCAGAATAGCCCTGGGGGTATCACTGTTTATGATTTACAATACGGGTATTAGAATTTCTGTGATTGCAGATAGGGATGGACACATCATGTAGATTTTAGGAGCCAGTTTGGACCTTTTGTGACCTATGGGGCCATCTTGGTCAGGTGCACACAGAGCTGGGAGAGAAGCGCCCAGCTACTCACTTCCCTCCCAGCTTGTTCTAGTAATTGGTCAGAGTCTGAAAACTCTAGTCGATCAAAACTTTTGGCATGACAACATATGTTTTTAAAGGGGTTGTTCACCAAAAATGTTTTTCTTTCAAATCAACTGGTGTCAGAGATGTGTAATTTACTTCTATTAAAAAATCGTAAGTCTTTCACTATTTATGAGCTGCTGTATGCCATGCAGAAAGTGGTATTCTTTCTAGTCTGGAGAGCAGGAGAGGTTTTCTATGGGAATTTTCTACTGTTCTGGACAGTTCCTGACACGGACAGAGGTGGCAGCAGAGAGCACTGTGTCAGACTGGAAAGAATACACCACTTCCTGCAGGACATACAGCAGCTGATAAGTACTGGAAGACTTGAGATTTTTAAAGTAAATTACAGATCTCCGGCACTCGTTTATTTGAAAGAAAAAAAAATTGGGTGAACAACGCCAAGGACACATTAAGAAAGTAAGTTCTGTGTTACACTATTCTCTATTGTCTAAATTAAGCCTACAATGTACAAAATGTGGATGATATTACCAGTGTCCAGATGATAAGTCATTCTTCTCATACACTTCCTTTTAATGTTCTGTAAATCCTATGGATCCGGGACATCCCCAAGCTCGTCTGCCATAGGTTGAGCCCAGGATTAGGAGCATGGTCATGAGAGACTTGAGACTCTTGACATTCTTGTGGTGATATTCCCCAGGAAGTTCATTGACCACTATGACTCCGGCCAACAATGTTTCATAAGCGGTGATGTCTGAGGTGATGTCATTATGGAAGAAAAGTAACTCACCATTGGGTGTAACCACAAAGCTATGAAGTTGTCTTCTCAATTTAAAGGGAAATTCCACCTTAAGTGTTCTTTCAGTATGTCATTGAGGTATCCATGTAATCTTTTGGCCTTCACTGTGTGAATAGTAGCCTATGGAAACATGTATCCACCCTTATCCTCAGGTTGTGTGAGGTATTACACCTCGGTTTTATTTACTTCAATTATTCTCAGCTGTAATACCACACACAACCTGAGATCGAGAGTGGTGCTGTTTCTGGAAGAGAGCAGCAATGTTTTTCGAATCTTATAATTGATGGTTGTTGATTTTAGTGGGTACTGTGTTATGTGCCATAATTTTTCTTCCATTGTAACCACAGAAACATAGTGCAGGTCTCTCTGATCATGGCGGGGAGGGAAGGGGGGTCCAACAGTAGGCTTAAAGTCAGAGGACCCAAAATGAACAAGCCCTTTAAGTAAAAAAGTTAAGAGACAGTGGCTGTAAGGCTCTATTGCCTGCATGTTTTGCATGGTATGCTCATAGCTACAGTAGTGTGACCATAGACTCATAATACAGCCTCTGATCTTGCAGTATTTTCTCATATTCGTTGTTATGATATGTGATGCATTTTAACTAAAAACAAACTTAACACTATTAAAAAAAACAGCATTCTGGGTACAGTTGTGTATTATAATTTTTATTTTATAACCTTGTTCCTTTTGAGCAGTTCCCTTGCAGCAGTTAGGGTTACTGGAGTTATCCTAGAAAGCAATGATAGGGTTAAAGAAGCATTCCTAGATTTTTCCCCCTATAATAAACACAGTGTCATCTGTTTCATCCAGCCATGCTGTATCCATGCATTTCATTACAGCAAATTGGTCATGTAACTTTTGAGCCACCATCTTTCCTTTAATATTTCCAACTACATTCTCTCCCTTTCAAATCTGTTAGCAATCCCATGATGCATCAGCACAGCATCACATGGGCAGAGAGAGACGGCACCTCTTTCTACTCGGAAGACAGTGTAATAATCCACCTCTCTATATTCTCTTAAAGGGGTTGTCCGGCGAAAAAAAATTATTCACAGAATAACACACATTACAAAGTTATACAACTTTGTAATGTATGTTGTCTGTGAATGGCCCCCTTCCCCGTGTTTCCCCCCACCCACGCTAGACCCGGAAGTGTGGTGCATTATACTCACCGCATGTCGTGTCGTCCACGGTCTCCGATCGTCAGCAGTGACGTCTTCTTCGGGAGCTTGGCGGATCTTCCCGAGTGCCGGCCACCCTCTGCAGCGTCATCCGAAGCTCAGCCGCGATTGGCTGAGCATAACTGTGCTCAGCCAATCGCGGCTGAGCGGCTGATGACGCGGCCACGTCATCAGCTGCTCAGCCGCGATTGGCTGAGCACAGTTATGCTCAGCCAATCGCGGCTGAGCTTCGGATGACGCTGCAGAGGGCGGCCGGCACTCGGGAAGATCCGCCAAGCTCCCGAAGAAGACGTCACTGCTGACGATCGGAGACCGTGGTCGGCACGCGACAGGTAATGTATAGCGCACCACACTTCCGGGTACATGGGTGGGGGTGGTGGGACACGGGGAAGGGGGCCATTCACAGACATAACATACATTACAAAGTTGTATAACTTTGTAATGTGTGTTATTCTGTGAATAATTTTTTTTCGCTGGACAACCCCTTTAAATAAGATAAGAGACTATAATTATACGGTGGTGGTTTGGGGGGGGGAGCTGAGCTACTATCAGATACACTATAACTGTGCATAGCTAATGTGGTATCAATATTCAAGAAGTAATCCTCGAAACTATAGGCCTGTAGGTCTAACATCTGTTGTGGGTAAAGTATTTTTAGGGTTTTGTAAGAGATGCTATACTGCAGTATCTTAATGAATATAATCTTACAACAAAGCATCAGCACCGGTTTATGAGGGATCAGCCCTGACAGACTGATCTGATCAGCTTCTTTGAGGAGATCAGTTATAGACTGGACTTGGGGAGGCTGTGGACATTGTGTATCTGGATTTTTCAAAGGTGTTTGATTCTGTGCCATATGAAAGGTAAAGTAATCACCACAGAAGAGCATAATATAATATTACAGGGTGATTTGGAGAAGCTGGAGGCTTGGGCAGATAAATGGCAAATTAACGTTAATGTAATATTTTAGAACAGTTATGTCCTAAATAATAAAACACTGGGTGAAACTGCTTCAGAAAAAGACCTGGGGGTTTTAGTGGACAGTAAACTGAACTTCAAGGGAGGTCTGGATGCTTTTCTTGAAAAATATAATATTACAAGTTATGGGCATTAGATTTCTCGTGAAACGTTGATTCAGGAATTATTCAAAATTTTCTCCCTGTGATAGGGCAAGTGTTATCTGCCTCATAAGGGTTTTTGCCTTCCTCTGCATGAACTTGATAGACTCTTGACTTTTTTTCCACCTTATTAACTATGTTACTATGTATAATTATCATCAGTAACTTTTATGGGAGATTTTGCAAACCCCCTTGCCTACTTAGGGAACATCCATACTGCTTCATGATACAGGAGGCTTTGCTGGCTGAGATGGTGACTATGTTGAGAGCACAGAAACACATGTAAGGGGGTCACCATGAGATCATAACTCAATTGGAGAAAAGGGATTCCAGGAATTTTCACATAGGGAGTTAAAACTAGCTGCATCATGAATAATAATTTAAAAAATCCAGACGTGCTTCTTTAATGTAAGGTTAGAGGTAATGATTGACGTATTACCAGATATATTTCTTCATTTGCAGTCTGCAATCCATCTACGGTGACTTATTTCACCAATAGTCTCCCAATTTAAAGGGGTTGGCCACTTTATAGTAAAATTGTTTAGTATACAGTATAAGTAGGTGTACTCACTGTATATACTGACAGCAGCTCCCTGTGTACCCCATAAACCTAAAAATCAGATTCCCCTCCTCTAGGCTGTGCTGTCCTCTCGGCTAGGCTGTTCTGTCCTGCTAAAATGGCTGACATGGAGGAGCATGTGACTGAGCCCCGCCCCCAGTGTCCACCACTGAGCCTGTATATGTCTATGGAGGACATGGGGGGCGGGGCAGGGTCACATGCTCCTCCATGTCGGCCATTTTATGGACAGAAACCAAACAGAGTAGGGCAGCCCAGCCTGGAGGAGGGGAGTCTGCTTTAAAGAGGACCTGTCACCCCCCGTGCCGGGGTGACAGGCTCCTGACCCCCCGTTAGAGCCCCCTATACTCACCTGATCCCGCCGGGTCCCCCTTCTGGAGGTGGTCGGGTGACTGAGATATGAGCACCTGAAGCCCGGCGCGCGCTCCTCAGATGAGTCCAACGCTCATAGAGAATGACAGGCGAGTCCGGCGCTCCGTCATTCTCTATGAGCGTTGGATTCATCTGAGGAGCGCGCGCGCCGGGCTTCAGGCGCTCATATCTCAGTCACTCAACCACTTCCAGAAGCGGGATCAGGGGAGTATAGGGTGCTCCAGCGGGGGGTCGGGAGCCTGTCACCCCGGCACGGGGGTTGACAGGTTTCCTTTAAGTTCTCTGAGGTACACAGGGAGCTACTGTAGGTATCTACAGTGAGTACAGTTACTAATACTGTATACTAACCTATTTTACTATAAAGTGGCCAACCCCTTATATATATATATATATATATATATATATATATATATATATATATATATATAATGTATATGTGTGTGTGTGTGTGTGTATATAATATATATAAGGATTTGTCCAATATTGCAGCTCATCCTCATTGCTAAAAATATATGCAATACCAGACATTGCTCATGAACAAAAATGGCGGTGTTCCTGGACAAAAACTGCCATGTGTGTATCATTCTCCAATCTAAGCAGGATAACTTGTTTAAAGGAATAGAACCACTTTAACTGGGGCTGGACAGACAACTTTATGAATAAGGAGAAATTGGGTGTCGCTCACCTCAGAACAAATCCTTGTAGCCAAGCAATGTGTATGATGGCACGAATAACCTTATGTGTTTGCTGCCGCATGTTACTAAAGTTTGTTTTTTACCTTTTACCCTCAGAGGTTGATGAATGTTCCCGACCTAACAAAGGTGGCTGTGCGCAACGCTGTGTGAATACGCTTGGCAGCTATAAATGTGCTTGTGAGCCAGGTTATGAGCTTGCTCCAGACAAGAAATCCTGTGCAGGTGAAATGTGCTGAACTATTCTCATCCTATAATTCCCAGTCTGGGCACATTATTGTCACATAGTCCCGTAGTATTGTATAAATTGCCTGGCGTCTCTCTGAATGGTCTCTTATTTTACAGCAACCTGTGGTGGTTTCTTGACCAAGCTAAATGGCACCATCAGCAGCCCGGGGTTTCCCAAGGAGTACCCACCGAACAAGAACTGTGTCTGGCAGCTGGTGGCACCCACACAGTTTCGCATCACACTCACTTTTCAACATTTTGAGACAGAAGGCAACGATGTGAGTGTAAAACCGTTGTCTAATCCGTTCTGTGGACACCATGTCATTGCCAGGAGGCGCCCACCACCCATAACCCATATAGAGGGGCCTAAGTGACTCTCAAACCCGGGGTAATTCGGTTGTGATTGCAGTGTTGAGGGGTTGGCACTTAAAGTGAATCTGTGACACCCAAGCTGGTGGCACTGATATCACTAGATATTAGTAAAAGCCTTTAGAACATATCTATGCCCTGCGTGTCTGTGTTTTTATTTTCATAACAAAGCAACTTTATTTTGTGTGTGAATAGTGTCAAAGAGGCGGAGCCTATTATTCCCTGAGCCCTAGCAACTATACGCCTCACTGTGTTGGATGGAGAGTGTATATGACTGATTTTGCAAGTGGTTGGTATAGAGCACAGTAAGGCATAGCAGTGCCAGGGCCCAGTGCATGATAGGCTCCGCCTCTTTGACACTATTTACAGCCCAAATAAAGGTTTTGGTGGGGTTTTTTTTTTATGAAGAAGCACTTTAATGGGTAAAGCAGCCTGACCGTGTTAAACAGCTACCATATCTCTGCCTTCTAAACCCATAAGCATGTGAAATAAAGTGTAGAATATTAAAAGTCACATTGAAGTGTGGTTTTAAATAGGGTTAAAGTAGCACGAGTAACCAAACAGAATTCTTGGGCGCAGTTTGACATAAAATGGTTTAAAACCCTCTAAGACTCAGTTCACATTTGCATCGGAGGCTGCATTAAAAATACTTGACAAAATAGCGCGGCATGCAGCCCTCTTTTGTCCATTTAGATGACTGACACCAGGCCATAAACCAGATAGACTCCATTAAAATCGGTGCCCAGGTGCAAAACTAGCCTTTGGAGATTTCTTCTCTGTTCACAGTTAAAGCTACAAATAGAGATTAACTAATTTACAATCACCAGGCAACACTGCATTGTGGGAACTCATACGATCAATAGCTGTTAGGTCACATGTCTGACCTCAGACAAACTGTAGTCTGTTTCCAAGGACAACCTGCACAAATTTAGTGAATGTGACTAGAAAGAAAAGGTTTGAATGTACTCTGGATTCTACGACATAGAACACTGAGTGACAGCTCTAAACCTGGAATTCTCAGTAACTATTTTAAACTGTTGCTTAACATTCTGAGACGTTTTAAGCTGTCACTCAGCATTCTATACACATCCCTATATCTTAGAGTGAACCCATATTGGCAGCTGGCCATACTGAATACAGCTTTCTTTCCCGCTGCACGACTGCTTTGAGCTTTAATTGCATTTTTTTTTTTTTTGCTGTATATACTTTTTTTCTTATATGTTTTATCTAAATGTTCCACAGACCTCTCTCCTTGTCATTACAGTGATATATTTTTGGGGCTCTGCTTCTTATTATCTATGTCTGCTCCCACCAGGTCTGCAAATATGATTACGTGGAAGTTCGCAGCGGTTTGACATCGGATTCAAAACTTCTCGGGAAGTTCTGTGGTCAAGAGCTCCCCCCAGTGATCAGTTCACAGTACAACAACATGCGGATAGAGTTCAAGTCTGACAACACTGTATCGAAGAAAGGTTTTAAGGCTACATACTACTCAGGTGAGCCTCCTCCCTGCATGCTATATTTCCTGTCCTACCTGCCTGTTTACCTGTGGGGATACTCCATAGTGTGCTGTCTATGGGACAGTATGAGAACCTTTGCTTGGCTTGATGATGGCTCAGCCTTCTGCATTGCTTGGAGAATGTATTATCTCTCTGGATACACAAGCTTCACTGGTGTTACCTGATTGGCATGACAGTATATAGCTCCATCGTGTAGAATATTGCTCCTGTTTGTTTGACTGACTAATATTACTGCCGCAAAAGCCACGGACAGATGCATTATGTTATGTATATAGAATATGCTGTTATATAGAGGTTAGTATTGTACAAAAGCTAGACACACTCTCGCACACGTATATGGTATCTACTACTGGCTGTATGCATATGGCTGCTTAAAGGGGCGGTAAACATGAATCATCCTTTATAAATGAGGCAAATAAGATAAACTGCATGTAAAGCCAAGAATGTTTCTCATCTCTCATAGCCTTTTTTACCTATGATAGGTTACACAAACCTATGGGCATAGAGATGTGAGGGTGTAAACCACACATCATTGTGAGTGATGGAGCAGCAATTGCTTGGTTACATAAAAGGGCACTGTCACTTTAGAAAAAAAAAACTTTGTCATGTTGTAAAACATGTTAAACTTTTTATTGGTAGGGTTATTTAGGGCCCTATTCCACCGGACGATTAACAATCTCAAACGACCGCTATTGCGAAAGACCTGAAAACGTTCACTCATTTCCATGGAACGATAATCGTTACTTATGATCGTAATTGCGATCGTTTTTCCTTCGCTATTTATTCGCTATTGCGTTCGTATTTATTGCGAACGACCGAACAATGTCTTATTCAATGCGAACGATTTGCGAACGTTTTGTGAACGAGCAACAATAAAAATAGGTCCAGGTCTTATAAAGCGATCAACGATTTCTTGTTCGGTCGTTAATCGTTAACTGCATTTCAACCGAACGATTATCGTTTAGATTCGAACGATTTAAAGATAATCTGAATAATAATCGTCCGGTGGAATAGGGCCCTTAGACCCTCACTGATCGCTAGAATGAGACATGCATGTTCTCTCCCCAGCTCTGTGAATGTGACTAATGGCCCTATTCCACGGAACGATTATCGTTCGTTTTCGGACGATATCGACCGCTACGGACGATAATCGTTCCGTGGAATAGAGTGCAACGATCAGCCGACATCGTTCATGTCGGCTGATCGTTGCAGTCGCTTGTTTTTCAACATGTTGAAAAACAAGCGACTGATATAGCAGCGATCTGCTGCCGTCGCTCTGTTGAATAGGAGCATCGGCAGCAGATGCTGCTATATCCTATGGGCTGCCCGGACGATCTAGCGATCCCCCGGGCAGCCCCCCCGCAGCTCCCCGCCGCCCCCTCCCGCACTCACCCGCTCGCTGCAGCCGCGTTGAATAGCGGCGGCAGCGAGCGGCGAACGAGGAGCAAACGAGCGCTGACAGCGCTTGTTTGCTCCTCCAACGACCCGTGGAATAGGGCCATTAGATGGACTCCTATTATAAGTCCATAGGACTATCTAGCGGGGGGAGAAGAGCTCAGCCCAATGCTTCTCCATGGCTGTTCTAACAATAAGTCAAGGATTGATCAGACTGCGACCAATCAAAACTTTTGACTTGTCAAAAGTATTTTAAAGTGACAGGTACTCTTTAAAGCTTAATCGTGGAAAAAGCGCGCACAAGCATACTCTATGGGGTAGATTTATAAAACTGGTGTAAAGTAAAACTGGCTTAGTTGCCCCTAGCAACTAATCAGATTCCACTTTTCATTCCTTACAGACTCACAGAAAAATGAAAGGTGGAATCTGATTGGTTGCTAGGGGGAACTGACCCAGTTTCACTTTACACCAGTTTATTAAATCTCCCCCTATGTGTTTTCAGTCCCACCATTTCCTCATGGCTGCACATTAGAGGGGAGCTATCAGCAGATTAGACTAATCTATAGGGGGGCTGTTAGAGATGAGCGAACCTGGAGCATGCTCGAGTCCATCCGAACCCGAACGTTCTGCATTTGATTAGCGGTGGCTGCTGAAGTTGGATAAAGCCCTAAGGCTATGTGGAAATCATGGATATAGTCATTGGCTGTATCCATGTTTTCCAGACAACCTTAGAGCTTTGTCCAACTGCAGCAGCCCCCGCTAATCAAATGCTGATCGTTCGGGTTCAGATGGACTCGAACCCGAACCCGTTTCGCTCATCTCTAGGGGCTATGTCTCTTACCTTCCTCCTTGATGCTTTTCCGGTTAGTCATGTGCTTCATGGTCCAGTGAGACTGTTAGGAGCACTGCCCCACCCCCCATAATGCCGATCCGGCCCACCCCTGCTCGCTGCTCCATTATTGTCGTTAGAAAGAGGCGGGTCGGCCCGGAGGCGGATCAGCGCTATGGCAGCGGGCAGTGCTCCTTACGGGTACCCCAGTGCACCTAATGGTCTTGCTGACTGTGGCACAAACTACGAACTGCACCGGAATGCCGCCAAGGATGAAGGTAAAAAACATACCTTCCTCCTCAGCGTCTCCTGTGCAATAGGGACATATCAGCTGGTTAGATTCGTCTAACCAGCTGATAGTTCCCCTTTAAAGCCCCTAGAACAATAGAGGTTTACTCCCTCTTACTTTCTGCACAACCCAAGTAACAAAAACAACTCAGGCCATGTTTACACTATAGTCAGAGGCTCTGTTCAACACACCATCATACTGGATGGGAAGACGATCACATTATGTTGTGCTTTTCTTTAAATCAATGGACACCATAATAAGTCAGTGGGATGCTTTGGGTAATACTGTCATGTTCTTACATGTGCGCTGCGGCTTCTATTCATTATGAAGGTTGATCCCAGCTCCCAGTGGGCCGCATTGACTTATGGGATCCTTCAGCTTCCACCATGGTGTCCTGGGGAAGAAACATGCACTTCTGTTTCTCCTTTTCGACACAGATGTGAACAGAGCCTTATATAACAGATACAACATGCCACAACATGTATATAACAGATACAGCATGCCATGTGTTCACATCTGCGTTGGAAAAATAGGACTGCATGCGGTGGCCGGACCCCTATGAACAATGATTTATTCTGGGAAACCCCTTTCTGAGAATTCAGGCCCTGTAGACTAAAGACTGTGGTCATTGATGGTGTAGCACACGGTATAAGGAAGATGTATCTCTATAGCTATAACTAGGTACCTTTTTAGTTCAGTTTGGGTCTATATTCTGAAATCCGTAGTTGGTGCTAATGTTGTTCAGTGGTGCAAGGTCCAAGATCTATAGTGCAATAGGGCTGAATTTCTCACCTCTGGTCACTGCCATCTTGGAATGATAACCACGTAAATATGGGACTTGGATAGGGTTGCATTATGAAGGGTATTAAGATATCTTTGAAGAAGCTCTGCCCAGTCCCTGCCCTTATACAGCTGCATGCAGTGCTTGGCATCTAAGCTGCATGATCCTCTCACCCTGCACGATAATACTTAAGCTTCCAGCTCTGTATAGTGGATCAGAACAAGGAAACGATTACCCCATTCCCTCTCTTTTCTTTGACTGATCCTATCCCCCTACTCCTCTCTTATCGTGATCCCCGCCCCCCTTTGACGCTATGTGTTATTGGCCGGTACACGTTCACCCCACTCTCTACATTTTGTTCCTTGCTTATTTTGCTTTGTCCCTGATGTTCGTACATTCACTCTCTCCTCTTTCCTCTTTGTGTTCCTTTACTGTGCTGCTATCCTCCCCTACTCCTGCTTTTCTTCCTCTTCTCCCCCCCTTTTTTTTTCCTCCTTCTGCTCTCGTTCTCCCCTCCCTCTCTCATTACAGAGAAGAAGAACAAACAGAAGTTATTACAGCTCCAAAAAATGAAACAGCAGCCGCACCAGGCTTTACCCCGGAAGCGTCCCCGAATGAAAACAAGGACGACGAAAAAGACTCGCTCCCCTTAATGAGAGCCCCCAAACCCCCCACCCCCTCCTCAACTCTGTATACGTCCTTCTCCCTTTCCCCTCTCCCAACCCTCTATCTCTTCACTGCCCACCACCCCATTATACATTGCTACCAAAGGGATTTGAGAAGTCTGCCCCCACCACTCTTTGGAGACTTATTTTTGGGATTGGTGGGACCTGTATCTTGGCAAATAACTGTTACCTGGATCATTTTTATTATTATTATTATTATTATTATTATTATTTTAGTAAATAAATATCTATTTTTATTGTTTTTTACAAGTAGTATCAGTACGTTAGTACCTATGGGGGGTGGGAGGGAGTACCTAAAAAGGATGGGAGGGGAATTGGGAAATTATGAAAAGGTCACTCCTTGGGAGGTCATCTGTAAGGTAATGATATCTGGGAGTCGGAGTGACGGTGACAGTGATACCCACTGAATGTTATTGACCATCATTGACCCCCTCCATCCCACTACATCAAGCTGCTTCTCTGGTCCTAGCTGGTGCCCCCCTCTGTGCTCCTCAGGTAATGCAGAGCTGTATCGGTGGCGGGGAGGGTGGGGGATGTGCCGAGCTTTCCTAACTCTCTGTCTCTCGTTCCCCTCTTTTCCATGTTCACTGCAGTGATCTATTTCTTGTACTTGTGTTACAGATAAAGATGAATGTTCTCGGGATAATGGGGGCTGTCAGCACGAGTGCGTCAACACTCAGGGCAGCTACATCTGCAGCTGTCGGAGCGGTTTCACTCTGCATGAGAACAAGCATGACTGCAAAGAGGGTAATCTAACCACAGATGTGTGTGTCCTGTGTGTACCCCACTCCTCATCCATCCTGTGTGTCTCATAGTGATTCATCCTCAATGGAAGTTTTGTGCATCACAGTGTTCTAAATGGAATGTTACGGTCTTCGGCACAGATGGATCGGTATTTGGTTACTGTCCCTTTAAAGGTTACTTTACTGGAGAGAGAGTCTCTAGTGTGCTTTTAGTGTGTGTAGTTACTAATCTTGCTTGTTCTCTACCATTGCACAAACTGGAGGGACGTATACAGGAAACGTTCTAGCGCCAACCATAGACCTCAAGAAGACATTAGCTGAGAAGGGGGAAAATGCCTGATTCTCGACTAATCGCATCTTTTGTGCGGGCTTTAAAATCTGCCAATAACCGCCTCACATTTTCCTGTGTAAAAAATGATGTGCTGCCCATAGCGATAGATTTAACTGGCTTTACTGGCCTGATCATCTAAGATGGGTAGGGAACCTTGGCTGTCCAGCTGTTGCAAAACAACAACTCTCATTATGCCTGGACAGCCAAAGGTATGAGTGACGGAATCCGCCAAAACTTATCTGCACGGATTCCGTAGTCTGAACCCACCCTAATAGGGGAAACCAATACAGCATATAATAATAATGAGAGTCCCACTATGACTTCTGCTGTAAAAGCCCAAACAAATAGGTTAGATGGCTGCAAAGATGTTTAAGGCGAATGATGTTGATGCCCTCTATACTTGTGTCCTAACTTTTGTACTGTTTGCCATAGGATCTTATCCCTTTTCATTTCTCACATGGCTTAATTTTAGCGGGCTGTAACCACAATGTGACTGCCAGTAACCAGAACATCACCAGCCCCAACTGGCCCGACACCTACCCCAACAAGAAGGCGTGCACGTGGCTTGTGTCAGCTACCCCAGGACACCGAGTGAAACTGGTAAGCTTCTGTTTCATACATCTTCATCTGGTTCTTTACATGGCCAACATAGGTATTTCTTGAATATGGTGCCCTGCAAATGATGGCGCCACTCATAGAGGATGAAGCCCTCCAAAAATAGTGTCACTTAGGTGGTGCCCCTCAAAAGATGAAACCAGAGAGGTGCCTCCCAAAGAAAGAAAAGAGAGTGCCACTCTGAGATGGTGCCATCTGACAGAGAGTGCCACTCTGAGATGGTGCCATCTGACAGAGAGTGCCACTCTGAGATGGTGCCATCTGACAGAGAGTGCCACTCTGAGATGGTGCCATCTGACAGAGAGTGTCACTCTGAGATGGTGCCATCTGACAGAGTGCCACTCTGAGATGGTGCCATCTGACAGAGAGTGCCACTCTGAGATGGTGCCATCTGACAGAGAGTGCCACTCTGAGATGGTGCCATCTGACAGAGAGTGCCACTCTGAGATGGTGCCATCTGACAGAGAGTGCCACTCTGAGATGGTGCCATCTGACAGAGAGTGCCACTCTGAGATGGTGCCATCTGACAGAGAGTGCCACTCTGAGATGGTGCCATCTGACAGAGAGTGCCACTCTGAGATGGTGCCATCTGACAGAGAGTGCCACTCTGAGATGGTGCCATCTGACAGAGAGTGCCACTCTGAGATGGTGCCATCTGACAGAGAGTGCCACTCTGAGATGGTGCCATCTGACAGAGAGTGCCACTCTGAGATGGTGCCATCTGACAGAGAGTGCCACTCTGAGATGGTGCCATCTGACAGAGAGTGCCACTCTGAGATGGTGCCATCTGACAGAGTGCCACTCTGAGATGGTGCCATCTGACAGAGAGTGCCACTCTGAGATGGTGCCATCTGAAAGATAGCATTTCTTGAGGTTCCTGCAGAAATGGTGCCCTAAGTATCAAGTACTAGTTGATATTCTGTTCCCTTTGCTACTATGACACCAGGAATTTGTGATATATGTGGTGAGATTTACATATAGTACATCCCCTCCTTGGAAAGCAATTGGATGTAAATCAGATATTTGATGAATTTGCTTCTATTTAGGTATCCTTTCTGTTCTGCCCGGCAGGTGGTGAAAGAGCTGGAGATGGAGTCCCACCAGGAATGCCTGTACGACCACGTAGAAGTTTACTCTGGTATAAATGCTCAGGCTCCCGTCCTAAAGCGTCTCTGCGGCAGCAGGGTCCCCGATCCCCTCGTAGCTCCAGGAAGCCACATGTTTCTCAAATTTATTTCAGACAATTCAGTGCAGAAAAGGGGATTTGTAGCCGAGGTGACAACTGGTGAGCAAGTGACAATGTTCTTTGCTGATAATACATGGTACCCACATAACTAGTCCACTGTTTCATATAGTCATGTTCTAGATGTAATAAAGCCACATAGGTTGTGTGGCCTCACTATTCTGGGTGGTTTTCCTTCTGTATGTATTCCTGATTCATGTCTGTGGGCGGGCTCTTGCTGATGTCAGAGCTGCATGGTGTGTTCTCAGCCAATCAGAAGTCCTCTCTTGTTCTTCTTCATCTCAGCTAATGTTTTAGTGATACCCTGCAGCTCCATCCCCTCCCTCTCCCTGCCTACTAGTTATTGTTTGACCAGCAGTTATCTCTCCAGTCCTCCCCCTACTCATGAAAGTTTAGAATGATCGAACATTCATGTGTTCCCTATGAGGAGGCGTAAACCATAGCCAGACTGAAAATCTGAATGCATGGTTTTAATATATGATAATATTACATAAGCCTGAGTAAGTTTCCCTTGTGGGAGAGATGTGTAGTATGGTGAAGCATTGTCAGATTATGTAATAGTAGGGTTGTGATTATTTTCTTTCGTCTCTCAGTGTGTGGAGGAACCTGGTTGGCAGAAGTCCGCACTAAAGACTTATACTCCCATGCTAAGTTTGGAGATGACGTCCACCCGCCGGCCACAGAATGTGTATGGCACCTGCAGTCAGAGGGAAATTATGGTGTGGAGCTGGTGTTCCAGAGCTTTGAGCTGGAGGAGGAGCAGGACTGTGGATATGACTATATAGAGATATATGATGGACCCACTGAGAATTCCCCCAGGATGGGACGATACTGTGGATCAGGGGTATGTATGTCAATGTGAGACAATCATGCCTGTGTACTTTCTCTTCTCTCTGTCATTTTCACCTTCCTGAGGAGGTTCTTTAATTTTGACAATCCCCCCCCCCCCCCCACACACACACACACACACACACCGGAGACTAACAATTCGTTCCATACTTATTATTTCAGTCTCCTTCCCCCAGTTCTGAGTCTGCTGCTTTCCACTAAAGAGACAGATAAGTGTGTGTGAGCTGTTCTCTCTATCCCTGCTCTGAACTCCTTCCTCCGCCCTCCGTTCCAAGACCGCTCATGTAAACAGTGTCTCTGGCTGGCTGTCTCTGCTCTCTGTGATGCCAGGAGTTAATCACAGTGAAGTCACCAGCAACTTGATCTCACATTAACTAAGAGCAAGGATAGAGAGGACAGCTTACACACAGTTTTCTGTGTATTCAACACAAAGCAGTAAACTCAGAACTGGAGGAAGGAGGCTAAAAAAAATAATAACAAGCATGGAATAAGTTGTTAGTCTCCAGGAGGGGGGATGATTGAGCATGTATTTCACTTAACTGAATGTCCCGGACAGTGATTGGTTGAGCGGCCTGACAGCTAAGACAGGCCGCTCTGAAGCTGCAGCGCGCGGGACCCAGGGAGAAGCAGAGCGCAGAAGGAGCCCTGGACCATGGATAGGTAATGTAAGCACTTTTCAAATCGTCAGCCGCCGGCCACACACCGGTATTACATGTAGCAGTGCATGTTTGGTGCCCGACAATTATAGGTTCAAACCTATATCAACGATCAGCAGATGATAGTTATCATCGGCTGATTGTTGTGTTTATTACATGGAATGATAATCGGCCAGATAGGGCCGATTATGGTTCTCCTCAAGGAGACGTGTTAACCTTAAGAAGTGTTGTATATACTTACAGTAAAGGCGGCCAGACCTTGATGGCTCTGCCATGGATTGCTTTGGTCTGCATAGATCAGTGCCACTTTCAAAGTGCTCCGATTACCTGGAAAAGTCCAGGATGACAGTCTTAGCTGTCCAAGGACTGTATCCATCTTTTCCAGGCACCCTTTCTACTTCAGTAATTATTCAGAATGAAAAGGCTGAAATGTTTTTGCTGGAGTCAGATCATTCTGCCTATAAGAATGTTTTTGACTGTATCTAAACATCTAAAGGCTTGGATACTGTCAGCCCTGACGCTGTAATGAAGGGTAACGTGCTGCGAATCCATGTAATAATTTCCTGCTTAATTGTAACCCTCGTGTAACGGGCAAAGAACATCTGTCAGTGGCAGCCCGCCGCCTGCTGAATTCACACGTTTCTAAGGGTGACCCTCTGCAAGAAATCCGAATAAAGGGGGGGGGAGCTGTGAACGCCTTCATGCTGCCAGCATTCAGTACTTTATTCCGCTACACCTACCAGAAAAACCATGTAGGTGGAACATCAGAAATAGCCCGACACCAGAGGCCTTTGATCCTCCTGTAATTGCTCCGTTCAGTACAGGCGGTCATTTGAGGTCCAGTGGACAGCGACCGCCTCAGTACACACAGTGGTTGTCTCCATGCAGAAAATAAATGGTTGTGGGTGAAGTCAGAAGACATAACAGGCCTCCATTCTGGAACGTTCAGGAAATGATTTATCCGGCTTCTATAAAAGAAGACAGCTGGATTTCCTATCACTGTGTAAGGATAATATAAACCTGGCGGCTGATTCTGCAGAACACAGAGCCCCGTAGCAGGAATTTCCCCCACAGTCATTGTATTTCTGAAGAGAAATCTATAATAGGTCTAGATGAAAGACTTCAGAGATGTATTCCTTAAAATCTTATATTGCTGGTGTTCCCGTCTCAGTTTAAAATAGTTAACATACATATATATATGTGTTAACTAACATATATTTATTTTCATATATATAACTATCGCTGCCACTAGGGGGTGCCTGCTGCATACAATTTATACTTTGGACTCCATAATAAAGCAGTATGCAGTAAACATGCCCCTAGTGGTGGTTGCCGAAATTGTATCCTTTCAAGTTTCAACCCTTCACACCATGACCATTTTGGTTTCAGAATTTTAATTCTGCCGAACAAGAAGTAAGAACCATAAATTATTTTTTATTTACATAACAGTTTATGGCCTTGTTTATTGCAGGACAAAGTAATTGTTTTTTTTTTTGTTTTTTTTTTAAATGGACCCATATTATTTGTCACTTAAAAAAAAAAGTGCTACTTTAAAATCGAAAAATATGCCATTTTGACACCTGTAACTGTTATTTTTCTCTATTGCTGAAGCGTTGTGAGGGCTTGTTTTTTGTGGAGCAATCTGTAGTTTTTATTTGCATTATATTGAAGTAGATGTGACCTTGTGATTCTATTTTTTAGGGGGGTGAAGTGGTTGACAAATGGCAAATATGCATTTTTATTCATTTTACTGTGCACTATAAATAACATGATTATTAGTTATTGGCCTATTTTTTATGTTTGTATTTTAATTTTTTTTTTCTTTTTTTAAAACTTTTGTGTCTTTTGTCCCTTGTACAATAAAACGTCCGTATTACAGTATTTTACAACTACTACAACTACTATTCCTCCCTTGACATCCAGCTGCCAAGTCAACCTATAGGCATCCTGCATTTTTTTTCTAAGAGTGCCAATAAGGAGACAGAGGGGAGCCCCCCAACCTGTCAGCTTACATAGCTTAGTCAATAGTGAGAGGGGCACGTGAATTGTTAAATAGAAGGGATTTGAGTTATCCCTGAATTCTCCTGTTACAGGCCAATATCATCCGCTAAGCATAGCTGCCATTTGCCATGTATCCAGGGCGCTTGGCTTGTAAGCGTGTTCCATATTTTCTTCCCAGCATTTTCACATACATGTACATGAGAATATTTGGAAGAGGTTAAACAGGTTTTTCAGTTACTGTATGTTAAACTTAAAGGTGTATTCTTATTTGAGCAATCCAGAAGGGTATACCTTATGGATGAGTGACCGCTTGAAACCCTGCCAATCCGAAGAACACCATAAAATTGGAGCCCCAAAAGGACCAACCAGGCTGCGCATGTTGCTGACTGGAAAGCCCATAAAGAATGAATAAAGTGGTGGCCACTAGTATTGAGTGGACTTGCTGAACATTCAGCTTTAGCCGAACCCAAACACTCAGTATTTGACTCCCTCTCCCTGGAGAAGTGCAATGCCGCCCTAGGGAGTCATGGAAAACATGGATACAGCCATAGGCCACAGGCTGTATCCATGTTTACCTGGCAGCCCTGCCTCCATCTTCTCCAAGGAGTGGAAATCAAATGCCTAGCAATTGGGTTCGGCAAGTTCGCCAAACAAAGTAGGCCCATAGCTAGTTCCTCTTCCTCTTTCCCATCTCTTGCACCTGGTTCTGTCCGCTCCCCTATATGCCAATACTGCTTTGATGGTTCTCATTGACCATAGCTAAAAGGTATGAGGAAACCTAAGCTAAACTCACTCTTTCTATGGGCACCATAGCAACTACTTTATCCGCCTTGGCACTATATACAGTAGATGTAGTATAGAATATTTTCCGGTTTCCTATAAACCAGAGCCAAGTCTGGAGGCCACCGTACAAATACACTCCAGGTCCACAGCCTTGTAATGAATGTATCTTCCACCCCATCATTTGTGGGCGCATTGTTTTCTCCTGACACCATTATAAATCCGAGAATAAGGAGCAGTCTGCTGGATGTCTGCGCCATTGTGATCATTCTCCTGACCATGAATAGACCCAGAAGCCGGGGCCTGTCGTTTTTGTGTGCGTCCTTTGTGCTGAACCCCTTTTACAGAGTTGCGGCTCCCCTTTCTTTCATTCCTCTCCTGAATGGAGAAATCCCTCACGCGTTTCCCTCCACTGTTAAATGTGTCCTGATAGAATGTTCTCTATTATTTGTAATCTGAAAAGCTTCATCACCTGTTTTTCTTTTTTGTTCCCCCCCCCCCCCCCCCCTCCGCAGCCGCCAGAGGAAGTGTATTCATCCGGTGACTCCCTGACAATCAGGTTCCACTCCGACGACTCAATTAACAAAAAGGGATTTCACATCCGATACACCAGCACCAAATTCCAGGACACTCTTCACGCCCGCAAGTGACACCCCACTATTCCCCGTCCCCTGCCTCATTGGATCTGGGACCAAGTTCGTCTATGGGGGATGACTCCTGAACTGCAGGACCCCTCCCAACAAATCTGATCTGTGGATATAAGAGTTGCAAGCCCCATTACATGGGATAAAGGACTAGATGAGCCTCAGGGATATCCAAGGGCGCTGAGTCATGTCGGCAGAAGAAAATAGACTTTTTCCATATAAATATATATACACTCTATTCCATTTGTACATGCATAACTATACATGACATACACTGTGCCTAAAACACATTGGTGCTGTGCTGAGTGCTGGTTAAGAATATAAAGAGGGTAGGGGGGGGTCCTACGTAATCCTGTGAATTCTGCTTCCTAATCACTTTCCCTATGGCCAGTACGCTTGTGCTGGCTTGATGGCCCACCCCTCCTCCCCCTTTCTCTCTAATACTTCTTAAATCTTATTCTGCCCCTTTCTTTCATATTCTTAGCCGTTGTAAAGGCCCCTCATTTTATAGGCATCTTCCTGCTTCAACCTGTCTTGAAAAGACTAGAATTGTATAGAGCCATATGCACAGGTTCCTGGATCCGCACCACTCCGTGAGATCGTTCTCCATGAATGTGTGTAAGCTATGGACTCATTAAAGATGGTCGCCACTGTGGTTCTAAGTGTCGGGCTGGTGCTCTGCTCATGGTGCTGCGGCATTATTGGAAATATTGAAAAAAAAAGGGAAGAGGAATTAAATAGGAATGCACAAGAGAGTGATGGGCCCCTATGTGTGTGTTATATACCTGACTGATATTGTGTTAGTATATACAGCCATAGGCCATGTTCACACAACGTATATTTTCGTAAAAGTACGGCCGTTGTTGCTGATTGCAACAACGGGCGTGATTATTACGAAAATATATGTTAAGTTGCTGTCTATGGAATCCCGTCTGGAGCGTATACACTTATTATATGCTCTAGCCTGAATCCCTAGTGGCGCTGCAAAAAACTGACATGTCAGTTTTCGGCGGCCGCTATTCATTGAATAGCGGCCACAGAGAACTGGTCAGTGCACACAATGAAGCGCACGGCTCCGGCCACACACTCCATTGTGTGCAGTGGGGAGTTCTGATGCGCCCGCATCAGAACTTAGCGGCGCTAACGATCTTCTGGCCGGTACTGCAGTACCGGCCAGGATGATCTTATCTGACACCTGCCGTTCAGTGACCCGGCCGTGGTCATACAATGTGTGAACATAGCCATACACTGTAAGGTTGCAGAGTATATACATATATATGTTTACACACAGTATTTCCGTCAGTTTTTTGGTCAGGAGTGGAATAGACAGGGAAAAATTATAAGATTTGCACTTTCAGTGTTTTCAACCCACTCCTGGTTTTGGTTGAAAAAAGACTGAGGGAAATACTATGAGGGAGATGGTGTAAAGTGAAACTGGCTCAGTTGCCCCTAGCAACCAATCAGATTCCACTTTTCATTCCTTACAGACAGTTTGGAAAATGAAAGGTGGAATCTGATTGGTTGCTAGGGGCAACTGGGCCAGTTTCACATTACACCATGTTTGATAAATCTCCCTCTATGTGTGAACATAGCCATACAGTGCAGAGTCATTGAGTATATACAGTTGGAGGCTATGTTCACACAACGTCAAATTGATGTTTTTATTGGACAACCAATATTTTTCTTTAAATGATGGCTGTCCAATAGAATCTGCCATCATTTTGACGGTGTGTGAACATATACTTCAAGGTCACTGAGTACATTTAACCACACAGTGCATGGTCTTTGAGTATATACAGCCATACAGTGCATGGTCATTGAGTATATACAGTCATGCAGTAAGTTCATTGAATATAAATTTCAGAAGGTCCATTAAAGGGGTTATCCAGCACTACAAAAACATGGCCACTTTTCCCACTCTCTTGTCTCCAGTTCAGGTGTGGTTTGCAATTAAGCTCCATTTACTTCAATGGAACTGAGTTTGAAACCCCACCCAATCTGGAGACAAGAGCAGGGGAAAAGTGGCCATGTTTTTGTAGCGCTGGATAACCCATTTAAGCTTCTACTCATCTGTTGCTTCTGAACTGATGACTCAGCGTGAAGTTCCCTTTTATTTTTTCCACCATTTTGGGTGGATCAGATAAATTCAAATGTAAAAAGGTTTAAATGAGTATTCTGGGAAAAAAGAACATGAAAAGTTTTAGTCAGTTGGGATTTTATTATCCATTTAATTCTCATCCAATGGGGGTCTTGCGCATTATGGGTAAAGTGAGTCTGTCAGCACCCTGACTGGACCCGAGGTGCTGACAGTGTAGTGTAGGTGACCCCTTGGCCCCAGTAGATTCTATACAATCTTGTACTGTAATCAAGAGTCAAAGAGGAGTAGTGGCTTGGCCTTAGTGCTGCACTTTCGCAAGCCTCACCACTACTTCCTCCTCGCTCTTTTTAATGCATATTTACTGCTGGCCGGCCTCCTGCTCCATGCTGTCGGCATTGCTGTGCACGCATGTGCCGCTGCTGGCAAGGGCCGGGGTGCCCTGCCAGTTTGTAGGAGTGGCACACGCACACACGCCAATGGCCTCATTTGGGACACACATGCCTTATCTGTGATGTCCGGAGCGCACAGCCTGAGAGGGAGGATGAAGTAGCGGTGAGGCGAGCCAAAGTGCAGCTCAATCCTCTGATTAAGGACCATCCGGTCAGAAACACGTAAGATCATTTACCTGTTTGTATCCTTTCTTGTGGATTTATTTTTTATCAGATTTTAAAGAGTTTGTAATTAACAACAATGTTTTAGTGAAGGGTTTGGGTGTTTTTTGGGCAACATTTAAAGCTATTGAATGGTAAGGGGCGGCAGGGAGAGCATGTAGAAGTGACCAGGACTGCTGAACTGACATTGTGGCAAACATGGCTGCTTTTTTTTCCCCAGCAACATCACCTCTTATCCTCAGTTTGAGTGTGGGGTTTTGCAACTTAGTTCTACTAAAGTGAATGCAGCTGAACTGTAATACCACACACAACCTGAGGACAGCTGTGGCGCTGTTTTAGCAAGAAAGTAGCTGTGTTTTTTTTTCTAATTCTGGATAATCCCTTTAAAAGAATGGAAGAGACAGCTCACAGAGAAGACAGTCCAGCCAGCTGTGGGATGCTGGAATCCTCATTGGCAAACCTCTCCGGACGTCATGTTTAAACCTCTGGCAGGAGGAAGGTTTTGGAACAGCACATAGCTTCTTGGAAAAGGAAAAAAAAATAAAAATCATCTTCTGAACGTAAGGCAGGGTTTTTTTTCCATTCATATCCAAACTAACTTCAAAGTTTGGCTGGATCATTATTACCAGAAAGCAGTGCATTGTGGGACCTGTCAAATTGAAAATACAGCCTAATCTAAAGGCATTGTGAGGAGCATAATGGTGTTTAAGTAAAAAATGAATAAATAAAAATACACACACACACACACATATATATATATATATATATATATATATATATATATATATATATAATTTATTAATCTAGTCAAGTGGGCGGCTGTACTCTACACACACACCCCTGTCAATCACTGAGTAGGACCGCCCACTTGACTACTTAGAACCAAATGGGCAGAGGTTTACATGAATAAATATCAGGTTATCCTGTATTTTTTCCCTATAAAACTATATATCAATCTGCTCAGTTCCTACTCTATACCATGCTGGACTGGACTGTATTATCAGTGTCACAGATTGCCTTTAAAAGGGTTTGACTGAGCAGTATTTATGATTGCTATGATTACTGGGGGTCTGACCATAGAGAATGGGGGTCCTAAGTCCCCTGTTTGAATGTCTTCTTTATTTAATGCTATGAGACATATGGAAGTAGCCAAGTGCTGTACTTGGCTGCTTTTTGGCAGTGCCATAGACGTTGAATACAGTGGCAGTGTGGATGCTGGACTCGTGATTGTCCTTGTGATTGGTCCCAAGGATTACACATTAATCACTTAACATGGTAGGTCTTATAGGAGTCATTTATTACAAAGAACAAGTGCTTGGTCTGTCTAGTCACGTTCTACCTTGTATCCAAATGTCCTATATATCACCTCTCAGGACTGTGATACAATGTCTTGTACAGGTTGTGCTGCACTGTAGTGCATGGTAAAGAAAGTAGGGTTTATGGCATATGCTGTACTATAGCCTGATGCAGTAAAAAGAAAAAAAAAGTGCATTGTGGAATAATAGCTGTTGTACTTGGGACTGTCTCATTTTCTATTTTTCTATTTTTTTCTGGGGGGAGGGGGTTGCATTAAAGGGGTACTCCACAGGAAATACAATTAATTAAACAGAAAATCATACAGATTTGTAAGTTACTTGTATTAAATAAAATGAATCCTTCCAGTACTTATCAGCTGCTGTATGTCATGCAGGAAGTGGTGTATTCTTTCCAGTCTGACACAGTGCTCTCTGCTGCCACCTCTGTCCATGTCAAAAATTGTCTAGAGTAGGAGAGATTTTCCATGGGGATTTGCTACTGATCTGGACAGTTTCTGAAATTTTCTCCAGAGTACCCCTTTAATGTTATTAAAGGGAACTAATGCCCAGGAAGTGATACGTACGGTGTAATAAAGCCTCCTGCATTGTTTCCAAATATGTAACCTGAGCTTTTCACACAACCCCCCCCCCCCCCCCCCCAGAAAAAAAACTTTATGTAAATTACCCTGAACTAGTCATGTGGGCGTTCCTCAGTGCCGAACTGATCACAGATGGCATGATCCAGTTGGCTTTAATCCCGCCTCTCTGCAAGCATCAGGGACGGCCCCTCTGTTACGTGCAGCAGGTTCCTGCATTGAGAGTCATGTCCCTGTGCGCCAACGCTCCCAGACAGGTAGGATTACAGCCAACTGGAGCGTGCCATCCATAACTAGTTCAGCGTTGAGGAATGCCCACATGACTAGGTGAGGGTAATTTACATTTGGGGGGGTATGTGTAAAGTTTATAGGTGTCATTCACACATTTAGAAACAATGCAAGTGGCTTCATTACACTGTACATATAGATTCCTGGGCATTTTGGCAGTGATTGGCTCCCTTTAAGAATTTCTCAGGTAGCCCTGTTCCTCTATGCTCAAGTCCAATTGTTCTGCATTTGAATACCGGTGGCTGAAGAAGTTGGATGCTGCCCGAGGAAGTCTGAGAAATCATGGATACAGCCATATACTGTATCCATGTTCTCTTGGACTTCCTAGGCCTGCATCCAACTTCTTCAGCCATCAGTATCCAAATGCCGAACTATCGAATTTGAGCATGCTCGAGTTGTGTTCATCTCTACTAGAGTAGGTGCTGTGAAAACCTTTGAAAGCATCCTGTGGTATCTTGGACCTGCAGCTCTTCTGCAGGATCAGACCAGACGGACTAGCCTTTGCTATCAGTGATCCTTGGGTAGCCATGACGAACCACTGTATACCAGGAACTTCATGCAAGACCTGCCATTTTAAAAATTATCCGACCCAGATGTCAAATACTGGCCCTTGCCGTTGTCCCTCAGATCAGATTTTCCCATTTTTCCTGCTTCCAGCACATGAACCCCAAGAACTGACTAATCATTTGCTGCCCAATATATCCCAAGCACCGTTGTTACTAGACTGTTATTCACTTTTGGAATGGCAGCTGCAGGGGATCAGGGCCGGCGAATATGCAGTTTTTTGTACTCTATTTTAAAGCATCCTGTATGCCTGGAAAACCCCTTTAATGTCATGGCTGATTGGTGTATCAATTGTATACTATATTACTAAGATCACTGATCTCAGGGAGACCAGCCAAACAACAACACTGCCAGCTGCTAGCAAAAGCGCTCAGTGCAGTGAAGTCCTAGGTGCATTGCCCCCTGGGAAACATGAATCAAAGAATCTAAAAACACAGGACTAGCCAGATATCCCTCCGGGAAGGACCCAGCCAAAGGGTGGCTCCTGTTAGGAAACCACCATATTAAGTGGCCCTATAAGTGGTTTCTCCTATGGCTCTACTAGGCATTGCTCCCACCTAGCCAGAATCCTGCTCTACACTGATGAGGGGCAACACCCTGAAACAGCTGTATGTGGATGGATACCTGGCCTTGGGGTTTCCCTTGTCATTACATTGACTTATAGGGCCACTTAATATGGTGGTTTCCTAACAGGAGCTGCCCCTTGGCCGGGTCCTTCCCGGAGGGATATCTGGCTAGTCCTGTATTTTGAGACTCTTTGATGAGGCTCCACGGGCTCTTCTTCTGCATATATTACATAGCAGTTGTATCTGGCCCCACTAACTAACAACCTCTCCTAAATTATTTTATATGAGATCAATGTACATAAAGATGAAGTAGAGGGCGGGGAGTTATAAAAATAAAATAACATAAAAATTCTCAAAAATGTTGACAGTGGCTCCCATCTTTTTTAAACACTGAGTTTTAATAGAAATACAGAATTTTCTTGTCCTTTCATCATACAATAAATTTTATGTCCATGATTACAAGGTATATGCAAGATTACAGCAGAAATGTTAAACATGCGCAGGTGATATAGTATGTAAAAGAAGAAGGCGTGATCAGAGAACTAACACCTGTACTGCAAGATTAGATGACCGTATATATACAGCATATGTGAGAACGTTGAATACTGCATCAACGTGGCGACATGAATGATTGTCTTGGACTGTAACACAGGTTTATAAACAAGTCTACACATGGCAATCGATATATGGATCAAATAGGGGTCACATTCTGTTATGTGGTCTTCATGTCATGGGTCCTTAAAAGATTAGTACATGATTAGAAAACCATGTCAGCCTTCTTCCAAACACAGCACCACACCAGTCCACACTTTGAGAGTGGTATTGTAGTCCAGACCAAAAACATTAGCCATCATCATCTATATTGATCCACAGAGCCTTTTTTTGTTCCCCCAAAATTTACCAGCAATATAAATGCCGAGAAAAAAAATACCCTAATATGTGTAGCCATGGCTCCACATGGAAGATGACTGTTGATCAAAGATGAGCGCAACTGAAGCATACTCAAGTCCGATCGTTCAGAATTTAAATACCGGTGGCTGAAGAAGTTGGATGCAGCCTTCGTAAGTCTGGGGAAACATGGATATGGCCTAAGGCCTATGGCTGTATCCATCTTTTTCAGGCATCCTTAGGGCTGCATCCAACTTGATCTTTCGTTATTGAAATGCAGAACCATCAGACATAAGCATGCTTGAGTTGCATTGATCTCTATTGCTGATGTTTTGGAATACAGGTTTAATGGTATGAAGTCACAACTAAGCCTAAAACAAACTGTGGGCTAGAGTAGAGCTGTTCTAGGAACAAAGTAATCACGTTTTTCTAACCTGGAAACCCCCTTAAATTATACAATATCTTCCCTGAGGCATCAGCATGTAGAGTTAGAGCAATAGACCTCGTATATCTGAGACATAGCCATGTTTCACCATTTTATTTAGATCTTGAATGCACAAATCTAGTTGGTCCCTATTGTCATTTTTCATTGAGGTCCAATGTTAACCATAGTTCCTATCACTGGAACGCCAAAGTAACTGGCTATAACTCCAGTGTATATGGAGCACAGCACATGCCCTCCAATGAGCAATTTTTTTTGAAACCCATAGAATGGGGTCATATAAAGAAAAATGTATGCCTATGATCCTGTTGGGTCGTGGTCAACACCAATGAATGCTGCAATAGAGGATCCTATTTTGTATTTTGTCATCTTGAAGATATATGTGAAGGCCATTATATAAGAAGACTGAAGAACACCACCTTGGCTTCTGGCCTCCAGGCCATTCCAGTTCCACTTATTAGTAGTAATGGAATGACAATGTGACCATGCTGTATCTAAGAAATGTTCCCATGTTATCCATACTTTCCGAAGAACCATTAGCCCAGGTTTTCATTTCTGAAGAAAACTCTAGCTCCATCTTCTAGAGCATCTCTACTTCATTGGGTAATAGTGGGTCAATCATGGTGCCACAGCTTTAGGATGTACTATAGGAAAAACCTCTAATACTGAACCGTTCTACCTTTCCCAACGCTTAGGTCAGTATGTACGCAAGTCGATAAACTAGGTGTTCTGTGGGGACTGGTTTTGGAAATGCACTAGTTACACTTTCAACACCTTAAGCCACACAACAAATCCCTTTAACTCAATGAACACTGCTGACAAATGACGTGTCACTCTAGCGCCCACCAAAGATGTTGCACACCTTACAGCTGGGATCCTTCTTGGCATTGGCCGTAGAAAGACTCATCAACTGATGCCCTTTGATCTCTGATAGTTGCCCCATGCCCATAGGCACTGGTTCAGTATAGATGATCTCTAGTATAAGATCTTGTGCATGCCAGTAACCTCCCTGTTCTCCCCGGGTCAGGAAGGGGTTGTTCTGTGGGTCCAGCAGTGGCAAACGGGCACTGCAGAAAGAATCGCCTTGAGACCCTCGAGGAGCCAACACTAGGACAACATAATGGTAGGCAGTGTACATGCAGTAGAAGTCGGCAAAGTACAGGTGTGTGTTTTCATTGAAGAGATACCCGGCTGGAATGGTCACCCTCCATCTTCCATAGGGTGAGTCATGTGGAGGCAAGCCTGTGTTGAATTCTGTGTTGCAGCTGAAAAAGACTCCATGGAGCGTGCCACTGATGGGTGATCCATGGCTGCCGCTCTGGTCCTTCAAAGATGGAAGCATAAGACCTCCCCACTTGTCTCTGTCCAAGTAACACATAAAGAAGACTAATGTGAGATAGAATTTTCCCAAATTACCATATACTTTTACATATAATGGGTAAGGGCCCTATTCCACGGGACGATTATCGTTCGCATAATCGTTAACGATACACAATCCAAACGACCGCTATTACGAAAGACCTGAAATCGTCCACCCATTTACGTGGAAAGATAATTGTTACTTATGATCGTTCTTGCGGTCGTCTTGTCATCGCTATTGCGTTCGTTACTATTGCGAACGACCAAACGACTTTTTATTCAATGCGAACAATTTGCGAACGAGCAACGATAAAAATAGGTCCAGGTCTTATTAAACGATCAACGATTTCTTGTTCGGTCGTTAGTCGTTAACTGCTATTCAAACGAATGATTATCGTTTAGATTTGAATGATTTAACGATAATCTGAACAATAATCGTCCAGTGGAATAGGGCCGTAAGACAAGCCTCATCATCTGTGATTTCTTAAAGGAAACTATGGTGGCCCGGTATGCTGTGGCGAGGCGGCATTTTCAAAACATGAAGGCAAAATAAGAAGGCATTAGGGTGAAGCTGCAGTTGCAGGTAGTCACACTGTCTCTGCCCTCCTCCCAGACTCTCACATTTAATTGGCAGTCTGAGTGCTGGAAACAATGTAAAGTCCAACACACAGGGTACCAATCAAGCGTGAGTGGCTGGGAGGAGGGCGGAGACAGCATGCCTACCCTGCAGCGCTTCTCGTCTGCCTACATACTGCTGAATAGCCAGCTATGTACATGTGTTGCACAGATGCAACAACAAAATAGTGCATTCAGGAAGCAACTCAAAAATAAATTAGGGGGGGGGATTCTGTCTAGGTTTCCCTCCAAGCATCATACTTGTCTATGGGCCGTGTCTTGTATTGCAGCTCAGCCATATTGTAGCAATTATGACTTGTCTCCTCTCCCAGAATGTCCAGGAAATATAGGAGACCTCCCAGAAAGAGTAGAGGGTATGGTCGATATATTAAAAATATGGCAACTTCCTTCCAGAGACAGCACCACTCTTGGCAGTTCAATGCAAACCCACAGCTGAACTGGAGACAAAAGCGGTGCTGTCTCTGAAAGTAAGTAGCCATGTTTTTCTACTGCTGGATATATATATATATATATATATATATATATATATATATATATATATATATATTTTTTTTTTTTTTTATAAATAAAACAATAATATTAATAGAGAATAGCTATAACTGAGCCATTTGCTACTTACCTGACATGCTGGAAATATTCTGCAGTCTGGTTCCTGTAGAACACCTGGAATGACAACATACGCCCAGCAATACCTTCAGCTTTCTCTTGTAACTGTTTGACCTGCTCCATGGCATAATCTGCAATAAAGATAAACGGAATCACATTATCAAATCTAATTTATTGCATTTGCTAATTATATTATATTTTCAAAAATCTTTTCATATAGGAGGTCCTCTCTGTAGAAACCTCACCACTTTGCCAGGAAAGAGAACTATTATGAAGAGCCTCTATCACCGGAGGACCTGCCGTGTTATGCTCTTAACTTAGGAAAGGGCACTGTGCAATACTTTAATTGTCCTGTGGAGGCAGCGCAGGCTAACTAAACAATTAGTGACCACAGTTGATTAGTGACTCACAGTTGACTTTGGGATCAGTTATAAATGGACTCTTCCAATAAATAGGAATTGTCCAAGGCCAAGAACCCCTTTAATCTTTGTGCCGATATATCAGATAATAATGTAAAAAAAAAAACCTGCTCAGGCTATGTTCCCACTTCGGAAACAAGTCGAGCAAAGGCAGCCGTCTCATTATATAGATGGCCGCTAATAAAGATCATGATAATTGTTAGTGGCCGTCTATATTATGAAATGACTGGCTTTGCCCAATATCGTCCCAAAGTGGGAACAACGCCTGCATATGTTATTCCATCTTTAAATTCACTATTTAGTGCTCGGAGTAAAAAACAAACTATTATAACTGAATAAAGCTGAAGGGCTAGGTTGATACTATGTAAAAATGATGGCCATCTTTTATAATACTGGCCGTCATTGCGTAAATAACGGCTGTTATTTTAAAAATATTTTTGCGCAATGACAGACGTTATTATAAAAGACAGCAGTCATTTTTATATAGTTTGAACCTAGCCGAAGAGTTAAACCGATGTCTTAAAGGGGTTATCAAGTGCTACAGAAACATGGCCACTTTCTTCCAGAGACAGCACCTCTCTTGTCTCCAGCTTGGGCAGGGTTTTTACTGCTCAGTTCCATTGATGTGAATGGAGCTTAATTGCAAACCGCACCTGAACTGGAGACAAGAGTTGTGTTGTCTCTGAAAGAAAGTGGCCATGTTTTTGTAGCACTGGATAACCCCTTTAAAGTAGTCAATAGATGAATCCCTTTAAGATCAGACTAATAGTAAAGGTTACTACTTTTCCTGAATGTTCCCCTCCATATTACAGATACATCAGCTCATTCACTACTCACCTCCTGTACAGAAGCGGAGCGTCTCACTCCAGCCAGACACAGTGTATTCCCCATCACTCCGCTTCATTGCCGTCTGTACAGCCAATGTATATTCTGTACGTGGGCTCAGGAACCAGTGTCCCCGCACCGTCATGGGCAACACAACCGCTTTTGCCACCAGTTTGGTCGGCACATCCTTTAAGAAAAAGAGATATATCTTCATGTTTAGTCATATATAAAAGAATCCAACAAATATGTGGGCCAAAGAACATTCAATATGTTAGTCAAGGCAGTGTGGTATGGTGCGGCCTTACCCGGTGCTTGAACTTGTTCTCCTTCTGCCCTCCTGTCTTATTTAGGTCTATGAAGTAGTGGGTAACCCGCCTGGCATCATAGGGTGGCATCTCCCAGGTGACACGGAATGAGTCGCAGGATATGTCACTAATCTGAATACCATGTGGAGCAGTAAGAGGGGGCTCCATGACTCACCTGTACAGGATGAGGGAACAAAGTGACCACAAAAGGGTTACTAGAAGCTCCTAGGCCTCAATACCAATGTCCTCTTATGTGACAAATGTCTTTGGGCCCTCTTAAAGGGAAACTGACAACAGTTACTATATAAAATAGTGTATCAACAGCCCCAATATCAAAAGCCCAAAACAATATAACACCAAACAATCGTCAGTGTGGTGTGTGCTCGATCGGTCATTTGCTAGATGGTACTGTGGTCAGTGGAATATAGCTCAGCCTGGTGGTAGGTTGTTGTGATGCCAGTGCTGATCCAGCACACAGGTATGAGGCACACCTGCTTTTAGTCCTTGTGGCTGGCAATACCCTTTCCCCAATGGTCGGTGACCTGCCGGGTTGTGATGGGTCCCTTGGGCGCTTATCACGGTGGTCCGGAGTGGAGTTATGACCCACCCGGACTATTGGTACCTCCACCCACAGAAAGGGGAGGACAGTGTAACTGTTGTGTAGGTGCTTGTAGTAAATTCCTCCTTTACTAAAGAAATATTTTAGCTTACAAGCAGACAAAAGACTTTTGACTTGACTTCACTAGATCTGCGCTCAGAACTGTAGAGGTAGAATAGTAGTGCTGACTTGGTTGTGTGCTGAGAAGCTAGAGTAAGTTCAGAGTACTGGAGAAGAGTAGGTCATGAGAGTTCAGAACAGTGGAGAGGAGTTTGTCTTGAGAGTCCCAACCCAAAGTAGTACTGTGCTCTGCCGGATTTTAGAAGAAGTAGAAGAATACTTGAGAATACTTGACAGAGGAAGAATACTTCAACCTTTGTCGCTACACCACCTTTTGCCCTACAGTGTCGGGTGACCTGTCCCCCTGACACAAGCCCCAGACCTTGTTACCTGAGTTGAGCAAGGTGTCTAAAGTTATCTGGTTTCACCTGTGCTGCGAGTACATAGGCTTGTAGCAACTTTGCTCTATCCGGATCAGTTCCTCTGCTTATAGGATACCGTCCTGCACCTTTAGAGGCGTTCAACGGCATGGGTTGGGGTTATCTCTGACTTGTCCTCTCTTGAGTTGTTTAGCACTGCATAGTAATGTGTTTCTTTAAAGAAAAGAGTCTCTGTTCTCGATGAGCGTCTGCACACTACAGCTGGTCTGTCCCGGAGGGGGAACCTGGCATAGCCAGGCTCCTGGCTAAACTCTTCAGGAGACTCTGGTTTGTGTGTCTTTCCTCTCTGAGAAACAAAGAAGAACTCCCTAAGTGTGAGTCTACACTTCCTCTCTTCATGTGACAACTTCCTACAGTTGTGTAACAGCTCCTGTGAGTGAGTGGTGGAGAAGAGAGTGCAAAGAGAAGAGGATAGAGATAGGTGGAAGAGAAGAATAGCTCTCATTGGTGTGCAGATCACAAACAAACAATAACCCTTTGTTCACTACAGCTGTGCAATATACAAATACAGATATACATACTAGCGACACCTAGTGGCAAAACTGAGACATGACTTTTCCACTTGACTTGAGTACAGGCTTTTGCGAGGGGTGTTTAAAGTAGCAAAACCCGTGGTGGGACACCACACAAGGAATCAAAAGATGACACTATTGAATCTTACCCCTCACTTGGTTAATGGCGGGGAAGTGTCTTGCGGGGTGAGTGCAGATTGTCTGTAACCATCATCTAATACCTTTGTGGGGATGTGGTTTCACTGGTCCGGAATAGAGTCTTCCAGTATGATTCTTGGCTGCGGAGGTAATAATTAATGGTGATGTAATCGAGGCAGCCAGACCCTGTCTCTACCCTATTATCTTCAAGGCCGCTGTTCCTCCAGACAGAGCTCTTGCCATAAGAAGGGCGACTCCGCCACTGTCACCCTGGGGTCCCTAGTTAACCCTGTAAAATGGTGGCTGTGTCCCAATTAGGGATGGTCCGAACCCTCTGAGGTCCGGGTTCGTACGAACCCGAATGCTCGGCATCAGATTCCCGCTGTCTGCCCACTCCGTGGAGCCGGTGGATACAGCGGGAGGACTGCCTGGAAAACTGGGATACAGCCTATGGCTATGGCTGTATCCCAGTTTTCCAGGCGGTCCTCCCGCTGGATCCGCCCGCTGCACGGAGCGGGCAGACAGCGGGAATCATTACCGAGAGTTCGGGTTCATATGAACCCGAACCGAACTCTGTTCGGACCATCCCTAGTCCCAATGAATTTCCTTCCTAAAAGAAAATACCTTAGGGGAGCATAAAAAAAACTGTTGTAAGAGGGATATGTTGCACGTATGATGCCCACAGCGCGTACAGTGTCCCCTATAGGTCCCCAGGGTTAACTAGGGACTCCAGGGTGAAAGTGGCAGAGTTGCTCTCCTTAGGGGGGGGCTCTGTCTGGAGGGATAGCGGCGTTGAGAGTATATCAGGGTAGCGACAGGGACGAGCTGCCCCAATTACACTGCCATTACCTATTACATTAACAGCCAAGAATTTTACTGGAAGACTCCATTCCGAAACAGTGGAACCACATGCCCGCAAAGGTATCTTTAGATGACGGTTATGGACAACCCGCTAGATCAGTGAATCTAGAGTATGACAGTAAGAGTATAAGTTTGATATATTGTTGGACTTTCTTTATTTTGATGGTTTATGGTTGACACTGTCTGTGCCTGTCCCACTCTCTGGCCACCACTCTGTCCCTTCGCCACCGCGCCTCCTTCTGCTGTCAATCATTCTCAGAGGAGCAAGAGGGCGGCCTAGAGACAGAGTAGTGACCGGAGAGCAGGGCAGGTAGACAGTGTCACAGACCCGCGTCTGTTAGTGAGCAATAAAACTGCTCGGTTCTCAAACTGCCTTCCAGAACCAATTAAGTTCGATAACCGAGACACCCCTATACTTAGATGTTCCAACATGACAAGGATCCAAAACACAAGGCCAAGTTGACCTATCATTGGCTACAGCAGAACAAAGTGAATGTTCTGGAGCGGCCATCTCTGTCTCCTGACCTCAATATCATTGAGACACTCTGGGGAGATCTCAAGTGCGCAGTTCATGCAAGACAGAAGAGGAATTTACAGGAACTGGGGGCTTTTTGCTAAGAAGAATGGGCAGCTTTACCATCTGAGAAAAAAAAATCATCCTCAAACTACCACAACAGATTTCAAGCTGTCATTGATGTTAGAGGGGGCAATACACGGTATTAAGAACTGAGGTATGTAAACGTTTGATCAGGGTCATTTGGATGTTTTTGGTTGTCCTTATGATGTAAAAAGAAAAAACACAGTAGTATGACAATAAATGGCTTCAGCCAACCACTAACCATGAGTGGAAAAAAAGTTTTTGTGTTATCATTCATATTCTCTGGAAAAAGAACAAGAAAGCAAAAATTCTGCTGGGGTATGTAAACTTTGGAGCACAACTGATAAAGCTGAGGGCCTTCATAAGGTTCTGAGCTGCTCTGGAAACCCATCGCGCCCAGTGATTGTGTCAATAGGGTAACAGAGCTTTGCAGTTCCCTTACATGCAGCTGTCTTCATTTAACTGTGGCATGTAAGGGGTTAAATGGGTACTCCCGCATTAGAGAACTGTATTTAAATATGTAAGAGTTGGTCAGTATAGTACAGTATCTGATGAGGTCACTGGGGGACTGGTATTAACAAATCTTGCTATTTTACTGAGTTACACATTTTATAAAAGATAAAATAACAAAACGTATATTGTCTACGGCTCCTTGGCTCCTCCCTCTCTTTGCAGACAATACATCATCCTTTGCTATCACAGGAGGCTTGGCTGGATCTTGTCTCTGAACTCTGGTCCCACCCCCTGAGTGATGTCATCATCTCTGGCCAGCCCTTGAAGCCGACATCATAGCCTGCCATATATACAGATACATTACTGGGACAGTAGGGGAGTGAGGTGTGATTACAGTATGCTGCCTTGTGCTGAATGATGTAGCAGGTGCTGCAACCTCTCTGAAATGTTCAGTGACTGGCAGGAGTGCTGTGGGAGGGGAATAGGTAGGGTGGGAGGACTGGGATAAACAACTGAGGGAAAGCAATGCATGGGATTACAAATTACACAATAAATGCTATAAACTAACAGAGCACTTGACCCTGCTCTCAATACATAGCGGCATCAGGCTACTAAGGGAATTCGTGCTTAAAGGAGAAGTCCAGTGAAAATTTTTATTTAAGTATTATATTGCCCTCCAAAAGTTATACAAATCACCAATATACACTTATTATGGGAAATGCTTATAAAGTGCTTTTTTCCCTACACTTACTACTGCATCAAGGCTTCACTTCCTGGATAACATGGTGATGTCACTTCCTGGATAACATGGTGATGTCACTTCCTGGATAACATGGTGATGTCACAACCCGACTCCCAGAGCTGTGTGGGCTGTGGCTCCTGGAGAGAATAATGGCAGGGGGACACTGAGGGACACAGGGCACTGGAGGGACACTGAGCATCCCCCTGCCATCATCCTCTCCATCAGCCACAGGCCACAGCTCTGCGAGTCGGGTTGTGACATCACCATTTAATCCAGGAAGTGACATCACCATGTTATCCAGGAAGTGAAGCCTTGATGCAGAAGTAAGTGCAGGGAAAAAAGCACTTTATAAGCATTTCCCGTAATAAGTGTATATTGGGGATTTGTATAACTTTTTTTACTTTAATAAACATTTTGCTGGACTTCTCCTATAAAGATGATGTCAGGACTTGTGGCCTATTAAGGGGAATAGTTCTGCCATGATTAGTCTGGTTCTTATGGTTCTTCCTTTCCTCGTCCTTGTTCCTGTCTGTTATATATACATTCCTCAACTACCTCTGCCTCGTCTCTCTGATTGTCTACTACATGCAGGGCCGCTTTAACCAGAGGGCACATGGTGCACGTGCACCGGGCCCACTGGTTAAAGGGGCCCCCCCGAGCAGGCCGGCCGTTGCTATGTGCGACCAATGCGGTCGCACAGGGCTGCGGCCACCAGCCTGTCAGGGGGGAGCGCCATGGATGGGTAATCTACTTACCCCTCCATGGCGCCCCCTGCAGGGCTCCCCCCGGCGTTCGCCGCTGCCCCCGCCCGCTGCTGCTGCAGCGCTTCAGCGCTGCAGCAGCAGCGACACTGACAGAGAGAGAGCCTTTGGCTCCCTCCCTGTCAGTCACTCTTGTGGCCGCACTTCCTGCGGTCACAAGAGGCCGCACTCTCCCTCTAGCGTCCGACGTCACTGGAGCGTCGGCGCGAGGGTGAGGGGAGTGCAGCCTCTTGTGACCGCAGGAAGTGCGGCCACAAGAGGGAAGAGAAGAGGAACGCGTGGACCTAGGTGAGTAAAAGTGTTTGTTTTTTTCAATGTTATATGGGAGGGGGAGCTATATACTATGGGGGGCGCACAGGGGGCTATATACTATGGGGGGCACAGGGGGCTATATACTATGGGGGGGCACAGGGTTCTATATACTATGGGGGGCACAGGGGGCTATATACTATGGGGGAGCACAGGGGGCTATATACTATGGGGGGCACAGGGAGCTATATACTATGGGGGGGCACAGGGGGCTATATACTATGGGGGAGCACAGGGGGCTATGTACTATGGGGGGCACAGGGAGCTATATACTATGGGGGGGCACAGGGGGCTATATACTATGGGGGAGCACAGGGGGCTATATACTACTGGGGAGCACAGGGAGCTATATACAATGGGGGAGCACAGGGGGCTATATACTATGGGGGAGCACAGGGGGCTATATACTATGGGGGAGCACAGGGGAGCTATATACTATGGGGTAGCACAGGGGAGCTATATACTATGGGGGAGCTATATACTATGGGGGAGCACAGGGGAGCTATATACTATGGGGGAGTACAGGGGGGCTATATACTATGGGGGAGCACAGGGGGCTATATACTATTGGGGAGCACAGGGGTCTATATACTATGGGGGAGCACAGAGGAGCTATATACTATGGGGGAGCACAGGGGAGCTATATACTATGGGGGAGCACAGGGGACTATATACTACTGGGGAGCACAGGGGTCTATATACTACTGGGGAGCACAGGGGTCTATATACTATGGGGAGCACAGGGGAGCTATATACTACTGGGGAGCACAGGGGAGCTATATACTACTGGGGAGCACAGGGAAGCTATATACTACTGGGGAGCAAAGGGGGCTATATACTACTGGGGAGCACAGGGGGCTATATACTATGGGGGAGCACAGGGGCTATATACTATGGGGGAGCACAGGGGCTATATACTATGGGGGAGCACAGGGGAGCTATATACTATTGGGGAGCACAGGGGGGCTATATACTATTGGGGAGCACAGGGGAGCTATATACTATTGGGGAGCACAGGGAGCTATATACTATTGAGGAGCACAGGGGTCTATATACTATGGGGGAGAGCACAGGGGGGCTATATATTATGGAGAGCACAGGGGGGCTATATACTATTGGGGAGAGCACAGGGGGCTATATACTATTTGGGGGGAGCACAGGGGGGGCTATATACTATTGGGGGAGAGCACAGGGGGGCTATATACTATTGTGGGAGAGCATAGGGGTCTATATACTATTGGAGAGCACAGGGGGGCTATATACTATTGGTGGAGAGCACAGGGGGGCTATATACTATTGTGGGAGAGCACAGGGGGGCTATATACTATTGTGGGAGAGCACAGGGGTCTATATACTATGGGGGAGAGCACAGGGGGGCTATATATTATGGAGAGCACAGGGGGGCTATATACTATTGGGGAGAGCACAGGGGGCTATATACTATTGGGGGGAGCACAGGGGGGCTATATACTATTGGGGGAGAGCACAGGGGGGCTATATACTATTGGGGGAGAGCACAGGGGGGCTATATACTATTGGAGAGCACAGGGGGGCTATATACTATTGTGGGAGAGCACAGGGGGGCTATATACTATTGTGGGAGAGCACAGGGGGGGCTATATACTACTGGGGAGAGTGCACAGGGGGGCTATATACTAATGGGGGAGCGCACAGGAGGGCTGTATATAACTGGAGGAGCACATGAGGGGCTATATACTACAGGGACACCTTAAAACTATGGAGGCACAGAGGGGTGTAACTATGTAGGGGTACAGAGGGGTGTAACTACTGTATAGGGGTACAAGGGACCTAACTACTGTATGTGTTGGAGCCTAAAATATTTGTCTGTCAGATTCTGGAGAGAAGATTCACAGCCAGGAGAAGACTTCAAGGTGGCCCAGGCTGGATGGAGAGAAAAAGAAAAGGTGACAGACTCTGATCAGAGAAGACGCCCCCGGTGAGTCACTGGATGTAACTGCACTCTGTTATAGGGTTGTAGTGTTAGGGGTCATGATGTGGCGGTATTATGTAATGGTATCATTGATGATATCTTTCTGTTTTGTTTAGTGCAGTTTTTATGTAATATGTAATCACTGTATGGTGGAAATAGTGTTATAAGGTAACTACTGTATGTATTGGGGCTCTTGATACAGTGTGGGGGCAAATTCAGTACATTATACAATGTGCCGAAAGGGAAGGGGGGGCCCACTCTTGAGGGCTGTGCACTGGGCCCACCAATGTATTAAAACGGCCCTGACTACATGTAGTTGTAATCCTGGTTCCGACCCCTGACTCCATTTCTGGCTAAGCTCTTGTCTCATACACTGTCCATTGTCTATACCTCCTTAATGGCAAATATCACTGAATCCTCTAGACCAGTGATTGCGGACCTGGGACCTACAGCTGTTGAAAAACTACAATTCCTATTGTGCCTGGACAACCGAACATATGACTTTGGCTGTCCAGGTATGATGGGAATTGTAGTTTTGCAACAGCTGGAGGGCCATAGTCCACCATCACTGGTCTAGACTATACAACCCGGTCTATTGGTCTACAGTTTTATTTCTATCTATCCATCTATCTGTCTATCTATCTATCTATCTATCTATCTATCTATCTATCTATCTATCTATCTATCTATCTATCTATCTATCTATCTCCTATCTATCTATCTCCTATCTATCTATCTCCTATCCATCTATCTATCTATCTATCTATCTCCTATCTATCTATCTATCTATCTATCTATCTATCTATCATCTATCTATCTATCTATCTATCTATCTATCTATCTATCTATCTATCTATCTATCTGTGTAAACTAAAACTCAACAGTGTACCTTTGGCCCTTCCAGCTCCAGTTGTTGCAAAACTACAATTCCCAAAGCTTTGGCTGTTCAGGCATGATGGGAATTGTAGTTTTGCAACAGCTGGAGGCCCAAAGATTCCCCATCCCTGGTGTAGACAGTCTACACAAAGTTTATTGATCAGCCTGAGCCACTATGATACATCTGACACATCAAGTTTGCATGGTCCCAGAATTTACACAGTTTTTTGTAAATTCCCCCCTCTGTGTCTAATGTAAAGTAATGGAAACCAGGACTGAACTAAACTATAGAACTTAACCCAGACTACAAATCTGACAACAGGGAACTATGTGCTAAACATTCATGTCTACATGTATTAAATACAGAAGATTGCAGTACCATGTCCTACCACTAGATGACTCAAAAGTGTAAACTTGTTCTAGTTTGTAGACTATTCTATAGCTCAATACATATACATTACAATCCATTTTATCTAATTTTCCTTTCCTTTAGTGGTGACAATGGTTCAAAGCCAGGATGTGACCATAAAGATATACTATACAGACACAAATATGGAAATCTATCACACAGTCCATCACTATATATATATATATATATATATATATATATATATATATATATATTCCTCAACTATCATTACACCTGTGCATGTATTTGTCCGTCAATCACTATAGTCCTGATGGTTGCAGTTTTCCATAGCGGTATAATCTGTAGGAGGGTATTATACACTAAACTCGCTCTATCTCTGCTTACAAGCCACCCACACGTGTAAAATACATAAAATCACCCTAGATTTTGCCTTGCTGACCCCCCACGCCAACTCCCATACACCTTATCCCCAATGGTCCCTTAATTCCTCCAAAACTGTAATCCCAAAGGAAATCACAGTAAATTCCGTAGGTGTAATTCCCAATCCTCCCAGAATAATATTCCACAGTACAAGATTAAACCAGCGCAGAGAGTCTCTGGGGACCAGCTCAACTTCACACCAAGAAGACTCAGAACCTGAACTCCTGTCAGAGAATTACCTCACCCAGCCGTGCGTCATAAGCTGTGCACAAAATCACATGCCTTGCAGAGCATCTCACACGCAGCAGATCTTTACCTTACATAACAACACTTGCAGAGCATTGCGCAGCTTCTCAAAGTCACAGAAAAATCAATGAGCATAAGCATATGAGAAAAATAATAACCCACACACCTACGCTGCAGAGCATTGCAACACTAAAGGATAATATGACACAGTGTCACGACTGTGGGGGTCTTCTGCTGTGTTTGTTCCTGCAGAACAATGCATAGCATGTATACAATCAGGTGTAGGTATGCAGAGCATGTCACCCCCCTGCAGAGCATTGCATAAGTTAAAAAAAAAAAAGTTGCGGTTACAACAAGATGAGAACAAGATGAATGATGGACATCATCCCCTGCCCCATTGATATAGTACAAGCAGCAAGGCAACAAGTCAATGGTCACAGACAAATGTTAGTGGATATGTGACATACCTTGGATATGTGCAGTTATCTCACTGAGGAAAGAGAGTGCGAAGGAATGAGAGAAAGAAAAGGGGCGAGGAAGAGAGACAGAGCAGGAAAATAGTGAGTAGGAGGGTAACAGCAAATACAGGAGAGAGAGAGAGTGCTGGAGAATGAGGGAGGTGAGAGAAAGAGAGGGGAGGAAGGCTGAGAGATGGAGAGAGAGAGGGGGGCAGAGGAAGAGAGGCACACAATCAGATTAAAAGTAGAGGTGAGGAGTTATAGGATGGACAGGTAGAGCCAGTGACCAGAAGCCGAGAGCCTCACCCCAACCACTAACCTGGCACGGCAGCACTGAAGGGGTTAAACGGCCCGCTGACGTAAGCTGCACATGGCACAAGCCTATTATTAAGAGGGGGTGAGCGATCTGGCAGCTTCAGGGTTAAGAGAATTGTCAGCGAGATCCACCATCACATGCTGACAAGCGTCACTGGCACGGTGCCAATCTGAAAGGGAATAATTAATCCCATTAAGGTTGCCAGTAATAGGAAGCCAATTCTTAGCTGTACCCAGGCCTCACAGCCAAAACCATTGGGAAGATCCAGAAGGGACGGCCTGGAACCACAACTCAGGCTGACCCCCCAACCATGTTGTTGCTAAAACAAAACTTACATCTTTTTTTTTTTTTTTCTAATGAAACAAAAACATTATTACGGTAAAAAGTTCCTTTAATCTGGCTTATTATTGTGACTGGTCAATTCTCTAACTTTTACATATCTGTTTGATAATCCAGAAGGACTTGTAATCTGGGATTTCGGAGGTTGTATGCAGCTGAGCAGATTGACAGGTTTGTGGGAAAAGTTCCAGCAAACTTCTTATTTACTCATGAGTCATGAGGGCGGGCCTACTCAGTGATTGACAGCTGTGTATAAGTCAATCATTCATTAGAACCGCCCACTTGACTATTTAGCCCAGAACGGAGATTTACATGAATATATGATGTTACACTGAATTTTTACCTACAAAACTATATATCAGTCTGCTTAGCTCCTTCTGCTCTGTAATATGGTGCCTGCATTTTGATGGTTTCCCTTAAAGGGGTAGTCCACCAAAAAAAATTTTCTTTCAAATCAACTGGTGCCATAAAGTGCCAGAGATTTGTAATTCACTTCTATTAAAAAATCTTAAGTCTTCCAGTACTTATCAGCTGTTGTGTGTCCAGCAGGAAGTGGTGTTTTCTTTCCTGTCTGACCCAGTGCTCTCTGTTGCCTCCTGTGTCCATGTCAGGAACTGTCCAAAGCAGGAGCAAATCCCCATAGAAAACCTCTCCTGCTCTCCAGACTGGAAATAATACAACTTCCTGTTGGGCATACATCAGCTGATAAGTACTGGAAGGCTTGAGATTTTTTAATAGAAGTAAATTACAAATCTCTGGCACTTCATGGTAGCAGTTGATTTGAAAGAAAAAATTTTTGGGTGGACTACCCCTTTAAGGTTATGTTCACACGTGGGGGTAGTCCTGGCAAGTAGTAAGGAATGAGCCTGTCCAGTTTCTAGCAGTACCTGGTAAATGGGAACCATACTTACAGTTCTGATTCAGGTGGGAAAACCCTGCAAACTGGACAGCAGGTGGGCACTTAGGGGACTTTGCCAGGTGTTTTTGGGGCACTCCAGACGCCAAGGTATAGATGTCCCGATATGGCTATCCAATAGGTCAGCGATGAGGACTAGTAAGGCATCTTTGTGTAGATACAAAGCATTGTCTGACATTGTCTAGCCTTTTATTCTGTTATATTTAGCATTACGTATCTTGCACTGATCTTGGGTTACGATCTGCATTTTACGCCTTAGCTGCGCGCATCATTCTGCTGGTTGTCATTGGAAACAGATAACGAGCAGAAGCCGAATCCCACCCCAAATCCAACATATGTGATTTATAACACTGGTTATGTGGCGGAGGTATCTCTGGGCCCCTCAGGCTTTGCCATCTCTGTACCCCCCTATAGCACAGGTGTCAAACTCTGGGACCTCCTGCTGTTGCAAGACTACAATTCCTATCATGTCTGGATGGTCAAAGCTCCAGGCATGATGGGAATTGTAGTTTTGCAACAGCTGGAGAGCCCCAAGTTTGACAGCCCTGCCTATTCTATTGGGGTCAGATTAGATACACAACCTGTGTTTCGAGACTTTTCAATGAGGCTCCACTGGCTCTTCTTTTGCATATTCCTGTTTCCCAGGGGGCAATGCACCTAGGATATCACTGCATTGAGCGCTTTTACTAGCAGCCAGCAGTGTTATCGTTTGTCTGGTCTTACTGAGATCAGCAATCTGTTTCTCTTATGGCTTTACTATGCACTTCTCCCACCTATCCAGAATCCTGCTCCACACTGATGAGGGGCAACACCCCGAAACAGCTGTATGTGGATGGATACCTGGCCTTGGTTTTTCCCTTGTCATTACATTGACTTATCGGGCCACCTAATATGGTGGTTTTGGTGGTTTCCTTACAGGACCCACCCCTTTGCTGGGTCCTTCCCAGATGGATATGTGGTTAGTCCTGTGTTTCGGGACTCTTCAATGAGCCTCTACGGGTTCTTCTTTTGCATGTTTTTAGATAAACTAAGATGTCAGTTGTGTAACTCCGACAATACAGCAGGACAAAAAGTTTCCTTCCATCCCTGGATTTAGGCTGTGTTCACACTACTGTCTGTCATAGTTTTAGCAGAGCACTATATATGAAGCTATTCATTCACAATGTAATGCTGACAGACCCCATATAAGTCATAGGGGACCTATAAGACACTAGTTGTCATCATGTGACGGATCCAGCACTGTCTTTACGGATTCCGCTATAAGAGATACCATGGTGGCAGTGTGAACAGGGCTAATTGTTGATTATCTACTCTCTAACTGAGGCCAATCAGTCCTATATTTAGAAGTCTAGTAATAAGATATTAATTTATGTCATGCAGGAAATATTTTCTTTTTAGTCTGACACAGTGCTCTCTGCTGCCACCTCTGTCCATGTCAGGAACTCTCCAGAGCAGGAAAGGTTTTCTATGGGACAGTTCCTGACAGGGACAGAGGTGGCAGTAGAGAGCACTGTGTCAGACTGGAAATAATACACCACAGCAGGACAATAAGTACTGGAAGACTTGAGATTTTTACATAGAAGTAAATTTGAAATCTATATAACTTTCTGACACCAGTTAATCTGAAAGAATTTTTTTTTACCAGCGTTAACCAGCGTTATTTTTTACCAGTATACACACTTATAAAACTGGATAGAAAGCAGACAGCGCCGTATATGGTGTAGTGGCCGTGCTGTGTTACTGCACCTCAGTTCTCATTCACTTCAATTGGAGTCAAACTGCAGTAAGTTTGGCCACTATACAATGTATGCAGCCATCTGCGTCTTGTTTCACTATACGTGGTGCTATGGCTCTGGCAACAGATGATCAAATGGAGTTTGTAGGACCCCACTGATCTAATACTGATGACGTATCCTGAGCATAGGTTATCAATAAATTATGGACAACCCCTTTAAGAGCTTATTTGGGAAGATGAAACTGGCAATCCCTATAAGGGAACCATAGCGGCATACATTTGTTTGCGGCTTACAAACATTGAAGATGGATTACTGTAATAAATGCCTGAACCGCCTTTGTGCTGAATAAAATAAAAATGCCTGGCATAATACATTACAGAGATCAGGAAATTTCTAATAGAAGGCCAGGGAATCTGCTTTACATTCCAAACAGTGAGAGGAAGCCAGATGGAGGACAGTAGGAAGTACGACAACCAGATGGAGGCCTGGAAGTACTTTATCCTTTCACGTATCCTTCTCCTGTCTTTGAGATCCACTCCTGAAAATCGTAAGTCAACCACAGGATGAATATAATGGGGGGTATTTCGTGAACGGTATGGCTATGATATGATAATGTATTAATGGTGTAAGTATAGGAGTTACAGTCGCACTTGGGCATATCCTCTGTCTAAAAAAAAATCTCCATTAAAATAATGAGGGTCTTGGTTACCATTTGCAAATAGTGTAAACCAGGGGTGGGGAACCTTTTCCATGTCAAGGGCCGGTCGGGCATTAATAAAATCATTCGAGGGCCGCATACCGTGTGCGGCAGTTAGTAGCGTGGGTTTGCAGCACCCAGGGCAAGGCAAAGTATTGTTCCCCTAGTTCCCCTGCTATTGTAGTTAACCCCCCCAGTGATGCCCCTTGTAGTCTAGTTAACCCCCAAGTCATGTCCCTGGTAGCCTAGTTAACCCCCCCAGTGATGCCTCTGGTAGGCCTAGTTAACCCCCATCAGGCATGTCCCAGGTGGCCTAGTTAACCCCCATCAGTCATGTCCCAGGTGGCCTAGTTAACCCCCATCAGTCATGTCCCAGGTGGCCTAGTTAACCCCCATCAGTCATGTCCCAGGTGGCCTAGTTAACCCCCATCAGTCATGTCCCAGGTGGCCTAGTTAACCCCCATCAGTCATGTCCCAGGTGGCCTAGTTAACCCCCATCAGTCATGTCCCAGGTGGCCTAGTTAACCCCCATCAGGCATGTCCCTGGTGGCCTAGTTAACCCCCATCAGGCATGTCCCTGGTGGCCTAGTTAACCCCCATCAGGCATGTCCCTGGTGGCCTAGTTAACCCCCATCAGGCATGTCCCTGGTGGCCTAGTTAACCCCCATCAGGCATGTCCCTGGTGGCCTAGTTAACCCCCATCAGGCATGTCCCTGGTGGCCTAGTTAACCCCCATCAGGCATGTCCCTGGTGGCCTAGTTAACCCCCATCAGACATGTCCCTGGTGGCCTAGTTAACCCCCATCAGGCATGTCCCTGGTGGCCTAGTTAACCCCCATCAGGCATGTCCCTGGTGGCCTAGTTAACCCCCATCAGGCATGTCCCTGGTGGCCTAGTTAACCCCCAAATAAAAAAAAATAAACATCCCACTCACCTTACCTCCGTTCCCACGCTGCCCATGTCCTCTTCTGTCCCAGGTCCTCTGTGCCGGTCTTTCTCCTGCAGGCGGCGCGCGATGAAATGACGTCATCGCGCGGCCCGCAGGAGACTGAAGACACGCGCCGCTCTGCTGGGGAAGAAGCCGGCATAGACAGCATCCTCCTATGTCCGGCAGCTGTCACAGACACCGGAGGATGCTGTGTATGCCGGCTGCTTCCTCCTCCAGAGCGGCGCGCATCACAGGGGAGCTGCGGGCCGCGGGCCGCATCGGGAGGTCTCAGGGGCCGGATGCGGCCCGCGGGCCGGAGGTTCCCCACCCCTGGTGTAAACCATCCCACCACGATAAGGTGGCCTCATGCCGGGACAGTCCTATACTATACTTTAGCCTCTCCATAGCATATAATAAGCCTATGCTCTGGGCATGAAGGATCCAACTAATACTGGCAAAAATAATAACCACCTGGGTAGGATTGGTGGTTATTCACACTATCCAGTAGCAAGTTGCCACAGCTGAAATTGCAGACACACAAAAACACAAAAAATGCAATAGCTCACCGCAATGGCAAGATACAGACCCACTAAGAGTCTGAGAGGAATGAAAGGTGGAATCTGATTGGTTGCTAGGGGCAACTAAGACAATTCTACTTGAGGGTACAAACCCACACACCGTATACGCAGCCAATACGCAGCAAATACGCAGCAAATACGCAGCAAATACGCAGCAGTTTGATGGTGAAGATTTAATGCTGAGTTCAGTTATTTAGATCTAATCTGCTGCGTTTTTGTTGCGTATTTGTTGCGGTTTTGCTGCGTATTCGCTGCGTATCGCAGCAGTAAATACGCTGTGTATACGGTGTGTGGGTTTATACCCTTACACAAGTTTGATAAATCTCCCCCTTAGTGTGTATATACAAGCTTATATTTGCAGAAGTATCATGCCAATATGACTCAATGTACACTACCGTTCAAAAGTTTGGGGTCACATTGAAATGTCCTTATTTTTGAAGGAAAAGCACTGTACTTTTCAATGAAGATAACTTTAAACTAGTCCTAACTTTAACCCCTTAAGGTCAAAGCCAGTTTTCGTTTTTGCGCTTTTGCTTTTTCCATTTTATGTTTAAAAGTCCATAGCGCTTGCATTTTTTCACCTAGAGACTTATATGAGTGCTTATTTTTTGCGAAACCAATTGTACTTTGCAATTACAGGCATAATTTTTCCATAAAATATGTTGTGAAACCGGAAAAAAATCATTTGCGCTGTCAAATTGAAAAAAAAAACGAATTTGTTTTGATTTCGGGGAGTTTTGCATTTACGCCGTTCGTCCTATGGTAAAACTGACTTGTTATGCATGTTCCTCAAGTCGTTACGATTACAACGATATATAACATGTATAACTTATATTGTATCTGATGGCCTGTAAAAAATTCAAACCATTGTTAAAGGGGTTGTCCGGCGATAAAAAATTATTCACAGAATAACACACATTACAAAGTTATACAACTTTGTAATGTATGTTATGTCTGTGAATGGCCCCCTTCCCCGTGTTTCCCCCCACCCACGCTAGACCCGGAAGTGTGGTGCGCTATACATTACCTGTCACGTGCCGACCACGGTCTCCGATCGTCAGCAGTGACGTCTTCTTCGGGAGCTTGGCGGATCTTCCCGAGTGCCGGCCGCCCTCTGCAGCGTCATCCGAAGCTCAGCCGCGATTGGCTGAGCATAACTGTGCTCAGCCAATCGCGGCTGAGCAGCTGATGACGTGGCCGCGTCATCAGCCGCTCAGCCGCGATTGGCTGAGCACAGTTATGCTCAGCCAATCGCGGCTGAGCTTCGGATGACGCTGCAGAGGGTGGCCGGCACTCGGGAAGATCCGCCAAGCTCCCGAAGAAGACGTCACTGCTAACGATCGGAGACCGTGGACGACACGATATGCGGTGAGTATAATGCACCACACTTCCGGGTCTAGCGTGGGTGGGGGGAAACACGGGGAAGGGGGCCATTCACAGACATAATATACATTACAAAGTTGTATAACTTTGTAATGTGTGTTATTCTGTGAATAATTTTTTATCGCCGGACAACCCCTTTAACAAATATATGTCACTTAAAATCGCTCCATTCCCAGGCTTATAGCGCTTTTATCCTTTGGTCTATGGGGCTGTGTGAGGTGTCAGTTTTTGCGCCATGATGCGTTCTTTCTACCGGTATCTTGATTGCGCATATACGACTTTTTGATCACTTTTTATTACATTTTTTCTGGATTTGATGCGACCAAAAATGCGCAATTTTGCACTTTGGGATTTTTTTGCGCTTACGCCGTTTACCGTGCGAGATCAGGAATGTGATTAATTAATAGTTCGGGCGATTACGTGTGCGGTGATACTAAATATGTTTATTAATTTATTTATTTATTTATTAATTTATATTTATAAAATGGGAAAAGGGGGGTGATTTGGACTTTTATTAGGGGAGGGGATTTTTTATTAATAAAAACACTTTTTTACTTTTTTTTTTACATACACTAGAAGCCCCCCTGGGGGGCTTGTATATACATAGCACTGATCTCTCATAGAGATCAATGCTGTGTATATACACAGCAAAGATCCATTAGATCGGTCATAGATTGCCATGGCCTGCTGCAGGCCACAGCAATCTATTGCCGAGCCGGGATCAGCGTCATTCCGACGCTGAGGCCCGGCACGGGCAGAAGAACGGATCTCCCCCCCGCGATCACATCACGGGGGGGAGATCTGTGCCACTAGACACCAGGGATGCACGGAGGAAAGCACTTCAATGCAGCTGTCAGGTTTGACAGCTGCATTGAAGGGCTTAATTAGCCGGCGTGGCAACGGGACCCGCGCCGGCTAATAGAGGCACTGCCCGGCTGCACATGTCAGCCGGGATCAGCACCGTTCAGAGCGGCACCATGGGTACGTCATGGGTCGCTAAGGGGTTAAAGAAATACACTCTATACATTACTAATGTGGTAAATGACTATTCTAGCTGCAAATGTCTGGTTTTTGGTGCAATATCTACATAGGTGTATAGAGGCCCATTTCCAGCAACTATCACTCCAGTGTTCTAATGGTACAATGTGTTTGCTCATTGGCTCAGAAGGCTAATTGATGATTAGAAAACCCTTGTGCAATCATGTTCACACATCTGAAAACAGTCTAGCTCGTTACAGAAGCTACAAAACTGACCTTCCTTTGAGCAGATTGTGTTTCTGGAGCATCACATTTGTGGGGTCAATTAAACGCTCAAAATGGGCAGAAAAAGAGAACTTTCATCTGAAACTCGACAGTCTATTCTTGTTCTTAGAAATGAAGGCTGTTCCATGCGAGAAATTGCTAAGAAATTAAAGATTTCCTACAACGGTGTGTGCTACTCCCTTCAGAGGACAGCACAAACAGGCTCTAACCAGAGTAGAAAAAGAAGTGGGAGGCCGCGTTGCACAACTAAGCAAGAAGATAAGCACATTAGAGTCTCTAGTTTGAGAAACAGACGCCTCACAGGTCCCCAACTGGCATCTTCATTAAATAGTACCCGCAAAACACCAGTGTCAACATCTACAGTGAAGAGGCGGCTGCAGGATTTTGGGCTTCAGGGCAGAGTGGCAAAGAAAAAGCCATATCTGAGACTAGCCAATAAAAGAAAAAGATTAATATGGGCCAAAGAACACAGACATTGGACAGAGGAAGACTGGAAAAAAGTGTTGTGGACGGATGAATCCAAGTTTGAGGTGTTTGGATCACAAAGAAGAACGTTTGTGAGACGCAGAACAAATGAAAAGATGCTGGAAGAATGCCTGACGCCATCTGTTAAGCATGGTGGGGGTAATGGGATGGTCTGGGGTTGCTGGTAAGGGGGGAGATTTGTACAGGGTAAAAGGGATTCTGAATAAGGAAGGCTATCACTCTGCACCGCCATGCCATACCCAGTGGACAGCGCCTGATTGGAGCCAATTTCATCCTACAACAGGACAATGACCCTAAACACACCTCCAAATTGTGCAAGAACTATTTACAGCAGAAGCAGCAGCTGGTATTCTATCATAGGTAATGGAGTGGCCAGCGCAGTCACCAGATCTGAACCCCATTGAGCTGTTGTGGGAGCAGCTTGACCGTATGGTACGCCAGAAGTGCCCATCCAACCAATCCAACTTGTGGGAGCTGCTTCTAGAAGCGTGGGGTGCAATTTCTCCAGCTTACCTCAACAGATTAATAGCTAGAATGCCAAAGGTGTGCAATGCTGGAATTGCTGCAAAAGGAGGATTCTGTGACGAAAGCAAAGTGTGATGTAAGAACAATGTTATTTCAAATACAAATCATTATTTCTATCCTTGTCAATGTCTTGACTCTATTTTCTATTCATTTCACAACATATGGTGGTGAAGAAGTGTGACTTTTCATGGAAAACACAAAATTGTTTGGGTGACCCCAAACTTTTGAACGGTAGTGTATATCTTGGAGAGGTTAGGACTAGAGATGAGCAAACCGGGTTCAGCTTCGAGTCCATCCGAACCCGAACTTTCGGCATTTGATTAGCGGTGGCTGCTGAACTTGGATAAAGCCCTAAGGATATGTGGAAAACATGGATATAGTCATTGGCTGTATCCATGTTTTCCAGACAACCTTAGAACTTTATCCAAGTTCAGCAGCCCCAGCTAATCAAATACCGAACGTTCGGGTTCGGATGGACTTGAACCCGAACCTGGTTTGCTCATCTCTAGTTAGGACCTATACAGACAGATACTCATAGATCTGTGTTATATGGATCAGTAATATTGTATTCATAGCCTGTTACTTTCCAATTCACATAGTGATCCATGGAAAAAAAAAGATGACTGCATGTTCTAGTATGTGCTAAATAATGGAGACATTCTGCCAGAGCTTTGCCTCATATGTCACCACATGGTTGTGTCCTATGAAAACGAAGGAACTCCATATGTCTTATGCATCCACAAATGAAAGGAGATTTAAAGGGAATCTGCTCTATGTTATGCCCAGGGCTAAGGTGTCATGGACACATTGCCGAGCCACAGCATGCATGTCTCCAATAGTGATCGGCTCTAATAAAGCGCCCATTGGTTGTATATGACCCGTATTTATTTATGGGACATGTATCAATCTATAGGGGAGTTTGCGCCTGGCACTTATAGGGGTATGTGTGGCTGACAGTTATAGGACAATAATCAGGTCTGACCTTATAATGGCCCATTGCAATACATATATGTGGCTGGCATTTATGGGGGCATCTGTGGCTAATGTTTATGGGGGGATGTGTCTGGCAGTGTCACTAGAAGCCAGCGTGTATACGTTTTCAATACGAGTAATTTCAGAATTGTGCTCAGGCTTCTGTTAGGTAGAAAATAAGTGCTATACTTACCTCCCCTGCTCCCCCACTGCACAGAGCACCCAGGGTTGGGAGAACTCGCTCAGCCAATCAGTGGTCGAAGCATTGTCCCGCCTCAGCCACTGATTGGCTGAATGGGCAATCCTTAGTGCTGACTCCTCCAACTGTGGATGAGCTGTGCAGAGGGACCAAGGCTCCATTCAAATAATGGCCCTTTTTTTCTATTTAAAAGGGAACTATCAACAACCAACCTGCCGATGTTCCCCTTCAGCTCTTTACCTGATGTTTACAGCCCCGGTCTGTTTTTTTTTCTGTCCGTCGCACTGTTTTGGAGCACATATAAAAATGAGGTCCTTGGGAGCACCGGACCCATAGAGCGCCCCCTCGGCCCACCGGCCGCCTCGTATGCATCCTAATATGTGCATAATTATACTGGTGTCTGGTGCGTCTCCCTGCGTATGTGCGTCAGAGATTGGTATAATAATGTATTTATGAACATGCATAGGAGACGGCGGGTGGGCCGAGGGGGCGCTCTATGGGGCAGGTGCTCCCGAGGACCTCATTTGCATATTTGTATCAAAATGCTCCAAAACGGTGGGACGGACAGAAAAAGACCAGGGCTGTAAACATCAGACAAAGAACCGAAAGGGGATATCGGATATCTGATAGTTCCCCTTTAACAGGACCCTGAGCATATTAAAAAAATACCCCCCAGAATATCCCTTTAAAATGGCTCTCCAGAATACCCCTTAATATGGCTCTCCAGAACACCCCTTTAAAATGGCTCTCCAGAACACCCCTTTAAAATGGCTCTCCAGAATACCCCTTTAAAATGGCTCTCCAGAATACCCCTGTAAAATGGCTCTCCAGAACACCCCTGTAAAATGGCTCTCCAGAATACCCCTGTAAAATGGCTCTCCAGAACATCCCTTTAAAATGGCTCTCCAGAATACCCCTGTAAAATGGCTCTCCAGAACACCCCTGTAAAATGGCTCTCCAGAATACCCCTGTAAAATGGCTCTCCAGAACACCCCTGTAAAATGGCTCTCCAGAATACCCCTGTAAAATGGCTCTCCAGAACATCCCTTTAAAATGGCTCTCCAGAATACCCCTGTAAAATGGCTCTCCAGAACACCCCTGTAAAATGGCTCTCCAGAATACCCCTGTAAAATGGCTCTCCAGAACACCCCTTAAAATGGCTCTCCAGAACACCCCTTTAAAATGGCTCTCCAGAACACCCCTTTAAAATGGCTCTCCAGAACACCCTTTAAAATGGCTCTCCAGAACACCCCTTTAAAATGGCTCAGAACACCCCTTTAAAATGGCTCTCCAGAATATACCCCTGTAAAATGGCTCTCCAGAACACCCCTGTAAAATGGCTCTCCAGAATATACCCCTGTAAAATGGCTCTCCAGAATATACCCCTGTAAAATGGCTCTCCAGAATTGCACTGTGCTACAACACTGCACTCAAACTAAAGACAAAGGTAGAAATGATTTGGGAAGATAACAGAAATGGCAGGTCTCTAGAAAACACAGCGCCACACTTGTGTATGGGCTGTGTCTGGTATTGCAGCTCAGTTCCCTAGAAGTAAATGAGGTTGTACTGCAATACCATACACAACCTGAGAACTGGAGTGGCGCTGTTCCACCAGCTTGGACTCTACAATCATTTCTCAGATCACTATGAATTACATTCTGTACAAACTAAGCTGCCGGGTGTATAACCTGCAGTATACTGACGACCAATGACTATGATCGCATCTCCCATAGGAGGCTGACACTCTGAGGACACCTACACGCGTTTTCCCTCTCTCAGGACTACATTTCCCGGCAGCCTTGGCGCAAAGCGGAAGTGAGGTCCGGTGGTGACGTCACCGCTCGGCTGCGTAGCTGACGGAAACATGCGGTGAGCAGGCAGGTGAGCGCTATTCCTGCGTTTTATCTATACAACTGTTTACATGGAGCGGTATATAGTGTAATATGAGGACGGAGAAGTTTACTGGAACCGGAAATCCGCCCTGTATGACCAGTGTATATACACTAATGGGAAGTGTACACTTCCTCTATACATGATGACATTAGCTCTGGGATGTCAAACTACAGCTCCCAGTGTTCTCATGGCAGGATGGGGGTAGTAGTGTCATAACAGCTGATCTGTTAGAGCTGCATTGTGTGTTGCAGTGTTATAGATGACATTGGATACTATCCTTATATGGGCAGGTGACGTCATGATGCGTCCAGGCATGATGGGAGTTGTAGTTTTGCAACAGCTGGAGAGACAAGGTTCCCCTACCCCTGGCTTTTAGTATAGTGTACTGGTAGTATATGGCTGGATATGCAGTTCCCTAAACTGTGAGTTTCCAGCTGTTGCAAAACTACAACTCCCATCATGCCTTCAGCTGTCAGTACACGATGAGACTTTAGTAGTTTTATAATAGCTGGAGTGTCACAATTTGGAGATCATTGGTCTATAACAATGCAACCCATATCTAGGCTGCTGCTATGTCCCTGTATTGCGCTGAGGATGTAGGGTGCTGAGGATGAAGGTTAGTTTCCTTAATATTCACAGTTTATTTCCTATGCTAATGAGGTATTTTGTTGCACGGGGGGCGGGACTACTGATCTGCCCCCTCCTAATGACTACCAGCTCTGCCCCCAGTGCAGATGCCTCATTAGCATAGGGAATAAATTGCTAATATATAGGAAATGGCTCTGAGGATAAAGGTAAGAAACCAAGGGTCCTATTCCACGGGCCGATGGGGGCCCTATCAACGATGTAAACGAGCGCCGATCTGCTAGATCGCCGCTTGTTTACTGGGCCTATTCCACGGCCCGATGATCGTTGATTGAGGGCTGCAGGGACATCGTTACTTGTCAGGTCTTCTCCTCCGCTGTCTTCCTCCCCAGGTCCCGCGCGCTCTAGCTTCAGAATAGCCTGTCAGCTGACAGGCCACTCAGCCAATCACAGGCCGCGGCTGTCCCAGCCTGTGATTGGCTGAGCGCTCCGTCAGCTGACAGGCCGCTCTGAAGCTTGAGCGCGCGGGACCTGGGGAGGAAGACAGCGGAGGAGAAGACCTGACAAGTAATGTATTGTGCTTCTCAAATCGTCGGTCGCCCGCCACGCACCGCTATTCCACTGTAGCGATGCGCGGTGGGGGAACAATGATTTTAGGTCTGGCTCTAAATGAACGATCATCGGCTGATCGTTCTCTCTATTTCACCGAACGATAATCGCCCGATTCGGCCGATTATTGTTCCTGTGGAATAGGGCCCTCACTATCAACCTCAGCTCCCCATGTGCTATAGGGACATAGATGCTACTAACCTGCTGTTAGTTTCCTTTTAAATTTGGAGAAAAGAGGGTCTGGGGGGGTTGATCCTCTCACTAAGGCCTCATTCACACGTTCAGTGATTTTTCCGGGCCGCAAAACCTGCTGCTGTTTTTTCTCTGTGATCTGAGGAAAATCTTTCATATTTTCATCCGTTTCCGTATCCGTAAAATGTGAATAGTACTAGTTTGCATAGAACTGATTTTTACATGTGACATCTGTAAAAAATACGGATTCCATAGACTTCCATTGGTAATCCGTACCGCAATCACAATCCGCACTCGGACATATCTATTTTTTTTTTTTTTTTTACGGAACAGATTATGGATCAAAATTAACACAGACCGTGTGAATAGCCCAATATACGTCAATGTGTTTAAGTTGAACCGTGATTACGGATTCACAGTTATGGACAACTTTACGGGACGTGTGATAAGGCCTTAGTGTAAATGTATGACATTTACATCTACTACATCTAGATCAGGCATGGGGAACCTGCGGCCCTCCAGCTGTTTCAAAATTACAACCCCTATCATGCTTGTTTTTGGCTGCTCAGGCATGATGGGAATTGTAGTTTTGTACCAGCTGGGGGCTGCAGGTTCCCCATCCCTGATCTAGAAGAAAGAGCCGCCATACTATAAAACTATAACTCTCTGTTAGGGTGAAGTCCAATGTGGCAGATATGTCTTACAATGCCATTCATCAGCTTCTTCTGTTTCTGCATGTCGCAGGATGTCTGACGGGAAGAATGATCCCACCTCTGGTGGTCCCAGGACCCCAATCGGGGGAGCTAGGGGTCTTGTTGGGCGCAGGCCTTCAGCACCTCTTACACCTGGTCGCCTTCCTTCCATCCGCTCCCGGGACCTTACACTTGGTGGTGTCAGAAAGGTGAGTTTTGTCTGTATATACGTATTGTATTAGAGGAGTGGGTCTTGTTCACCCCTCAGTATCATCAGATTCCTGCACTTGGGGTCTGGGTCCTGAGACCCTAATTGATCCCTAAAACAAAGCGAGAGAAGTGCTCAGCCAAGCGCTTCTCTCCTCACTGCAGGAGACAGACCACAACCGATCAAAACTGCAATGTAGCCGAGCTAAACAGTAACGAACGCTGAAATCTAAGTAATCGTTCCCCAAAGAGATTCATGTGCACAGTTACAAGCCCGTACCTAGGCCTCTGTTCACATGTGTTACTAATATATATTATATATATACATGCACATATGTATTATTTGTAGATTGTAGGATAGTGCTTGAGGATGTTTGTCCCCTATGATATATGGTGGTTAGAGCTCTGCAGTCAGCTGAATAATAATGCTTTTTTTTTCTACAGAAAACATTTGCTCCAAATATAATTGGGAGGAAGATAAAAGAAGAGTAAGTATCTGCACGTCCCCCAAACGCTCCTATGACATCCTAAACTCCAAACTTATTATTAAAGCCTTACTGTCACTTTAAAGGGAATCTGTCACTAGGTTTATTCTGCCTTAAATGAGGGCACCATAAACTAGTGACAGAAATGCTGAACAGATCAGTGTATTACTTACATCATTCTGTTTAGCCGTTCTACTAATATGCAGGAGAATAGGATTCTTGCCACACCCCTCCCCCCACCCTTCAGCTGCTGATTGACAGGTGACTGCCTATACACAGCATGGATAGATAACTGCCAATCAGCAGCTGGTGGGCAGAGATTTCTGCCTCTCATGAATAATGAGGACTACTAGGCTCACACACATAATGTAGAGGACTGATTCATCAGATAATCACTCCATGTAATAGGGCCTTAAAGGGGTGTTCCACTCAAACATAACTTTTGATATATTGCTGCCCATGGTGAGACTAAAAATTCCTTCCATACTTATTATCTCTTCAGTCTCCTTCCCCCAGTTCTGAGCTGCTGCTTTCTGCTGAAAACACAAATCTGTGTGTGAGCTTTTCTCTCTGTCTCCCCTCCTCCTCCTCCTCCCTTCTGAGACAGCTAATGTAAACAAGTGCCTCACTGGCTGTATCTGCAACATTGTAGCTTCTAGTGCCAGGAGGAATAATCGCAGTAAGTTCATTAGCAACTTGACCTCAGATTAACCCTCCCAGCATTACAAAGATGCTACAGTGCTGCAGATACAGCCAGTCAGCTGTCTCAAAAGGGAGGGGGGAGACAGAGAGAGTGGCACACATACAGATTTTTTTTTTGTGTCTTCAGCAAAAATCAGCAGCTGAGAACTGGGGGAAGGAGACTGAATAGATAATAACAAGTATGGAAGGCATTATTAGTCTCACCATGGGCAGCAATATATCAAAAGTTATGTTTGAGTGGAATATCCCTTTAAAACCAGAGTTATTGATTCCACCTTTGAAGTCACCCAGCTTTCCAAGGCACCTGAATGGCAAATTCACACACTTCTCTCTTAATACATCCATTATTGCGTCCTTTTGATTTTCTCCCAACACCTCCCTGAAACATCTGAGCGTCTGCCTATTAAAGGTAACATCGCTTTCTTTTCCTCCATAAAATAGGCCAAAAGAAGAGGTATCGGTGAAAGTCGAGCGAGCTGAACGCAACAGAGACCGGCGCGATGGATCTGGCAGAGGGCGCGGGAGGCCACAGGTCATCCAGAGTCACTCCATCTTTGAGCAGGGACCCGCAGAGCAACTCAAGAAGAAAAGTAGGGTTCTCTTTGTCTCTGTGTTTCGATGACCTGTTTTTTGTATGGGAGAGATGTATCTAACATGGTGTAAAGTGACACTGGCTCAGTTGCCCCTAGCAACCAATCAGATTCCACTTTTCACTCCTCACAGATTTTTTGGAAAATGAAAGGTGGAATCTGATTGGTTGCTAGGGGCAACTGAGCCAGTTTCACTTTACACCATGTTTGATAAATCTCCCCCAATGTCCGTCACACATCAGTAGACTCCTACTTCCCAGACCGAGGCTTTAGACCAGGGATGGGGAACCTTTGGCCCTCCAGCTGTTGCAAAACTACAAATCCCATCATGCCTGGACAGCCGTAGGCTGTCATGGCATGATGGGATTTGTAGTTTTGCAACAGCTAGACAGTTAATAGTTCCCCATCCCTGCTTTAGACTCTCTACAGCCAATACATGTTGGTGTCTCTCTTGTTTTGTATGTAACAGCCCAGCAGACTTGAGCACCCTATCAGTCAGCTGTCTAATGCCTTTCTTGCTTTGTCTGTAGCTGCATGGGAAGGACCCGCAGATTCGGGCGATATCGGACCCTCACACATCATTAACATAAAACGGGAGAAGAGGGAAACGGAGGAAGAGACAAAACAGATCCTTCGAATGCTGGAAAATGACAAGGTATCCGCTGCGTTTTTATAGTGATGACTAAGGGCTCTATTACACAGGACAATTATTGGGCGGAAAATCGTTATATTGTTTGAATTTAAACGATAATTGTCCTGTGTAATATTACGCAACGATCGAAAAGTCGTTTATGTGTCGTTGATTGTTTATTTAGATCTGACCCTAAAATCATTGTTAATCGTTCGCTGTAATTCCACATTCGTTTACTAATCCATCAGTGTAATTGCACTTTGTTCATTCATTTGCTGGGATCAGATGGAGTTAACGATCGTAGTAACTAACGACTATCGTTCTGTGTAATATGGTGAACGATTTCAGGTTATCGATAAACAATCTCGTTTGCGATCGTTTATCGTTAGTCATTAAAATTGCTTTGTTTTATAAGGACCCTAAGGGGCCCTATTACATGGGACGATTATCGTGCGGAAAATCGTTATGTTGTTTGAACTTAAACGATAGTCGTCCTGGCAGCCATCGAAAAAATAATTTTTGTGTCGTTGATTGTTGATTCAGGGTCTTATTTAGACAAAGAAATTTTAACGATAAACGATCGCAAACAAGGTTGTTTATCGTTAACCTGAAATCATTCACCATATTATGCAGAACGATGGTTGTTAGTTACTACGATTGTTTACCCCATCTGATCCCAGCAAAAGAACGAACAATGTGCAATTAAACAGAACGATTAGTGAACAAATGCAGAAGTACAGCGAACGATTAGTGAATGATTAACGAGTTAAGGGTCAGATCTAAAAGAACGATTAATGACACACAAAGGATTTTTTAATTGTTGCCTGAAATTACACAGAACAATTATCGTTTAAAGGGAATCTGTCAGCACCTATTCTGGTTTTGAGGTGCTGACAGTGTGATGAAGGTCTGTGTCTGTTAGTGTGATGGGCTACCTTTATTTTTCATATCAGTGCTGTACTTTGTCCCCATTTGTGCCGTAACTTTCTCCACCACTGTCAAAGAGGGGGAGTGGTGATGCGTTCGTGTCGCACTTCGGCACGCCTTACCACTACCTCCTCCCAGCTTCTGTTGAATATTCATGACGCCCGTAACCCCTGGCCTCCTGGCGTCTTTAGTTGCCTGGGTCTGTGCATTGTCCGCGCTCCCGCGGCCTGATTCGCGCATGCGCCGTAGTGTGTCGGACCGGCGCAGGCGCACTGAGGGCCACAGCCTGAGGGCATCTCAATGGCTTCACTCAGTGCACAACTGCGCATGTGCGAATCAGGCCGCGTGAGCGTGGACAGTGCACAGACCCAGGCAACTAAAGATGACGTCGCCAGGAGGCTGGGGGACGGGCACCATGAATATCCAAGAAAAGCTGGGAGGAGGTAGTGGTGAGGCGGCCCAAAGTGCGGCACGAACGCATCACCACTCCCCCTCTTTGACAGTTTTGGAGAAAGTTATGGCACAGATGGGGACAAACTACAGCACCGATATGAAAAATAAAGGCAACCCACCACACTAACAGACACAGACCTTCATCACACTGTCGGCACCTTTTTTGCACGATAATCGTCCCGTGTAAAAGGTCCCTTAGATCTGACCCTGAAATCACTGTAAATTGTTTGCTAATCGTTCGCTGTAATGCTACGTTTACACAGAGCGATAATTCGAACGATTAACGATTTTGAAATAACGATGTGTTTTTTAATAACGATCAGCGCTTAGACGGAATGATATATCATTTGGAAAATTTGTTATTGCGATCGTTTTAAGATCACTTAAGCCCATCTCACACGTAGGGTAAATTTGTGCAAGACTGTTTACCCGAAGCGATCTGCGATTTTTCAGTGAACGCCGAACAATGATTTGAGAAGTTGTTGAAAGATCACGGTGATCGTTCACTCTGTTTACACGAGCCGATTATCGCTCAAATGCGATCGTTATCGTGAAAATTCGAACAATAATCGTTCCGTGTAAACGCACAATTATTCTACATTCGTTCACTAATTGTTCAGTGTAATTGCACATTGTTCATTCATTTACTGGGATCAGATGGAGTAAACGATCGTAGTAACTAACGACCATCGTTCTGTCTATGGTTCCATTTACACAGAAAGATTATCTGCCTAAGATTTGAAGCCAAAGCCAGGAATGGATTTGAAAAGAGGAGAAATCTCAGTCTTTCCTTTATGACCTGATCTCTGTTTATAGTCTGTTCCTGGCTTTGGCTTCAAATCTTTTGCAGATAATCTGTCAGATAATCTTTTTGTGTAAATGGACCCTAATATGGTGAACGGTTTCAGGTTAACAATCTAGTTTGTGATTGTTTCTTGTTTGTGTTTAATCGTTAAAAATCACTTTGACTAATAGGACCCATAGTTGTACATCTTGTCGGACTTTGAGTTTCCCTTCTCATCTGCTATATATTCTCTAGTTTTTAGATGACCCAGGATTGCGGAACGATTCCCAGAATCGGCCTGTACAGCTTCCTCTCGCCCTCTCGGGTTGGCTGTTCCGAGATGAAGAAGAGGAGGAGGAGGAGGAAGAGGAGGATGTGAAGCCTATGAAGGTTCTACCCAAAGAGGAAAATATGGAAGTGGAATCTTCATCTGTAAAAGGTGGATAAAGCAGATGAGAATGGTCTGACACCTGCATTGGATGCCATTGTTCTAGGCATTCTCTCTTATGCCCTGTGTTTTGCCGCCATCCATTTGCTCCTGTAAAAATGCGTCATAGAATACACTTTACTTTTACAGTGAAGGAAGAACCCATGGAAGAGGATGAGGGTTCACTGAAGACTGGCATCCCACCAAGCAAAGCTCCAGCAGTGAAGAAGCCCCCGGAGAGGAAGGATATCTCTCTTCCCGAGTTACTGGAAACTCTCCGCGTCTCTGAAGAAGATACTCTGTTCTTTATGCAGCTCCCCGACTCTCTCCCAGGACAGCCACCTACCCAGGATACTCGCCCCGTCAGGACTGAAGTACAGAGTGAAGACGGCCACATGTTGCTAGTGAAGGACAAGGGTCAGGTTTGTGGGACTCTTCAACTAGACATACACATACAATGGCCATCTTTTCTTCCCATGAAGAAAAGACTGGACATATTTTTTTCAGTAGGAGGAGCTAAAGGATTGGATAGCTTCCTGCTATGCAATTTGTCTCTGTTGCTGCCATGGCTTGTCGATTGCTAAAGCCTACCTAGGGCATACTGTAGCAATCGAGTGCTGAGAACATGGATCATTGCAGCACATATGTACTGCATTGATCAGTTCATATAGTGTAGCCAGCTCAGCACCTTTGCATAGCAAGCCGCTCCGCACAAGCCCCCACTCCAACCGCGTGTAGGTAGCAATGAAGAAAATTCACCTGGGATCAGCGATACAGTGCTTCGATTTACTTGCTTTATTTGAGTGATCCAAAAAACAACGGAGACATGTGATGCGCTCTCTCAGACCCACGCCATGGATGGCGTGGGTCTGAGAGAGCGCATCACATGTCTCCGTTGTTTTTTGGATCACTCAAATAAAGCAAGTAAATTGAAGCACTGCATCGATCTCTTTGAGCAATCTACAGTATGAGTGGACTATGCCTTGAACATAAATGTTTACAGCTCTTACATAAACTCACTATGCCTGTAAGTCTGCAGCATGATGAAGGATCCCTCTATTTCTGGCATGCTCGGTCTTCCAATGATCAGAAATATTGGATCACCATTGTTTTCGTCCTGACTGTTCTTTACCTATAGGAGGCCAGTGCGGCGGAGGAGAGCTGCTCCCTAAAGGATCTGTCTGAGGGTCAGATCGGGAAACTAGTCATGCGAAAGTCAGGCAAGGTGCAGCTAATCCTTGGCAAAGTCACACTCGATGTCACCATGGGAACTTCTTGCTCTTTCTTACAGGTAACAGCATTTATAAAAGCAAAGCTGATTATCGGGCTATATGTGTATAAGTAGCAAAAACAAAACCCTTCAAAGTCTCAAAAAGCAAAGTTATGAAAATGACTTATGATCGGATGTCAACTCTTCCCAGCACTCCCTTCTCTCAGTTCCACTGTGTATGCATCATGTTACATCAAAGGACTTAAATGGATTATCCAAAAATCTTTTCATTTCGAACAAACTGGTTTGAGAAAGTTATATAGATTTGTAATTTACTTCTGTTTGAAAATCTCAAGTTTTCCAGTATTTATCAGCTGCTGTATGTCCTGCAGGAAATGTTGTTTTCTTTTCACTTTTCACGGTGCTCTCTGCTGCCACCTCCATGTCAGGAACTGTCCAGAGCAGGAGAGGTTTTCTATAGGGATTTGCTCCTGCTCTGGACAGTTCCTGACATGGACAGAGGTGGCAGCAGAGAGTACTGTGTCAGAGTGAAAAGAAAATATTTCCTGCAGGACATATAGCAGCTGCTAAGTATGGAAAGACTTGAGATTTTTTTAATAGAAGTAAATTACAAATCTCTATAACTATCTGAAACCAGTTGGTTTAAAAGAAAAAGTGTTTCGATGGACAACCCCTTTAAGGTATACAATGTTTAAAAACATTGACATGTCATGGTCTGAGTGTTCAGACTGCAACCAATCAGTGGAACGAGCAAGATGACTAAGCCGCCGTGTGCTCCTCTCCACGCTCTGTGTCTGCGACCTAAATGGACCCTATGGTCATGTGACTCATGAGTCAGGAGTGAATGCACTGCACGTGGACTTCTCCCAGCTTGTTATCCTGATCAGTTGTGGTCTGAAAACTTAGACCATTTGACATGTCTCTTTTAGTGACAGTGCTTATTTAGAGGAGAATTCACATCACAACTAATATAGTTAAACTTGTAGGGCTCATCAAGTTAAGTATTCACTTAAAGGAGAAGTCCGGCAAAAATTTTTATTAAAGTATTGTATTGCCCCCCCAAAAGTTATACAAATCCCCAATATACACTTATTATGGGAAATACTTATAAAGTTCTTTTTTCCCTGCACTTACTACTGCATCAAGGCTTCACTTCCTGGATAACATGGTGATGTCACTTCCTGGATAACATGGGGATGTCACTTCCTGGATAACATGGTGATGTCACGACCCGACTCCCAGAGCTGTGCGGGCTGTGGCTGCTAGAGAAGATGTTGGCAGGGGGACACTGAGGGACACAGGGCACTGGAGGGACACTGAGCATCCCCCTGCCATCATCCTCTCCAGCAGCCACAGCCGCACAGCTCTGGGAGTCGGGTCGTGACATCACCATGTTATCCAGGAAGTGACATCACCATTTTATCCAGGAAGTGACATCACCATGTTATCCAGGAAGTGAAGCCTTGATGCAGTAGTAAGTGCAGGAAACAAAGCACTCTATAAGCATTTCCCGTAATGAGTGTATATTGGGGATTTGTATAACTTTTGGGTGGCAATAAAATAAAAAAAATAAAATAAAAAACAAATTCACACGTCAAAACTTTTGATCAGGCCCCCATTGATCTCTGTATAGATCTATGAGACACGTGCAGCTGAGCGTGTCACTTTCTGACTGCATTATCCATCTTGTGCCAGAGTCTCATAGAACCTGACTTCTGCAACAAGATGGGTAGATCTACAAGGAGAGAGAGGGGCTCAGCTGCATGACTGTAGAGGATCTCAACACCCAGACACCAAATGAACAACACTTCTGATGTATCGTGTGACAGTAATGCTTTACCTTGGGAATAATGGCGGACATACACATAGTTGGCCATGCCCACTTATTATGGCAGAAATAGCAACAGACCTAATGTGTATGGCTGTGTCCTGGCTTTTTGTGATGGCAGATGTTAGGAGAAGGACAAGAGGATAGGGCATTGTAGGGTTTCAGCATTCCCAGTTCTTTTGCTCTCCATGAGTATAAGCCACTCATAGAGAAGCTGATTTGGCTCTACATATATTGAGCATCCCATGGTGGGTGACACCAGCGATCATATGACTGCCAGATCCAATAGACAGTGGTGTAGACGCTTTCTATAGTCACTGCATAGAGAAGACAGAATTTGTTATAAACTGGTTCAGTCTACTTCTCTTTGATGGCCATGACCAATCGGCTCCTTCTAGATTAGAGGAACTCTGTATACCTAGGACTGTCAAGTGTCAATGGGTGGTTGTTAAAGGCTTAAAGGGATATTTACAAGCATTCATTGTAAACTTAAAAGGACTCAAGATGGGAGAACAATAATCTGTACTCACCTGCTAGTGCTTCCTGCTCTTCTCTCCACACATAGGAAATGCCCGCTCCGCCTATTATTGGCTGTTGTGGTGACCCACCTAACCTGCTGATACTTTGGATAGGCCATCAGTATTACATCAACTTTAAAGAACCCATGCTACTCATGAGTCACCCCTTCCCCCCCAAGGGACTCATACATACATACATACATACATACATACATACATACATTGCCCTATTATTCCTTTGGGCGGTTCTTGGTGTTGCAGCATTCTTTGATACATAGGAAAGGGGCAATACTGCAGTTCTTCGCATTGATGCTACCATGCGAACAGTGGTATACAATGAAGAGGTTGCAGTGAGCGCATGACTACCATGGCCTCCTCAATCAGCTGATTGGCACGGGTTCCCCTGCTATGACAATAGGCTATCAGTTTTGTAAGGCTGGATGACCCCTTTAAGGATAAGCCATCGGTGTGAATTAGTTCTTGCAGTGACGTCTCGGATAGACGGCTATTCTTAGCACCAGGTTTTATTCCATGCACTGAGCCAGTAACACTTCCTCCCCACGCATACACTTATATACCGGCTGAGCCTCTGCGCTGGCTTCTCTTCTCTATATAGCAGTATACAAAGGCTGTTACCTCTCCTGTAGCCGGTTGTCATAGAGCTCCAGTGTTCGGCCGTGGACAGGATGAGTCAGACGCAGCGGTTGCATCCAGGTAAGGAGCTTTAACTCACCGCCATGTTATTATAGGAGAGACTATGTGACGTCATACAGCTAATGGAAAATCTGTGCCCCACCCCCACCCCCATATCACAGGCAGTGGTTGTATTATAATGTCTGTGCTCATAGATGTGAATAATAGGGTAGATTTATCAAACATGGTGTAAAGTGAAACTGGCTCAGTTGCCCCTAGCAACCAATCAGATTCCACCTTTCATTTTCCAAAGAGTCTGTGAGGAATTAAAGATGGAATCTGATTGGTTGCTAGGGGCAACTGAGCCAGTTTCACTTTACACCATGTTTGATAAATCTCCCCCATGTGTCTTCTCCTGCAGGAGCTGGTATCCATTGGTGTCGGGGAGGCTCGCCGAGGAGAGATGATGGTGCTGGGACACGTGCAGCATAAACTGGTCTGCTCACCAGACTTCGGTTCTCTCCTGGAGGGACGGCACCGCTGATAGACCATTCATAGCCAGTGCCAAGGACTATTTATACACCATAGACAATGCCAAGACATGTGCGCCACTCGCACCATTTTTTTCCCTCTTTTCTTATGCCAGATCTTTGTTTTCTCTATGAAGGACACCGAGTGTATGTCATTCATTGTGACAGGGGCAGAGCTGCTCTCCCATAATGCACTGGGAGAATCTGCTGGACGACTGCAAATATAATTTATTAAACTGGACACGTTATAGTGAGACCCTTTGTATTCTGCATTTGTGGACAACATAGGACATAGTTGAATTTGGGAATAGAGTAGTTAACAAGTGTCAAACTCAGGCCCTCCAGCTGTTGCAGAACTACAATTCCCATCATGCCTGGACAGCCAAAGCTAACGCTGGAGAGCCTGAGTTTGGTAACCCTGGACTGTAGTTGCAGGATGATTTACTTTTTTCTTACCATTGTACTGACTGCAATTCTCCCACCCCCCCCCCCCCCCCCCCCCCCCCCCCCCCCCCCTCGACAGGGCTGGGGTAAAGCAATGTCTTTCCGGGGGTATCAGGATGATTTAGCATAACTGAGATGGATGCTGAACACATGAAACAACTTTGTGGTAAAAAGGAAAAATGACACTAGACCCCTGGTGCAACAATAGGTAGAACATGCACTTACTAAACGCTGCGTGTCATGTACGTAAGGAGAATGCAGTAACAGTAATATATATAGAACTTTCTGACCAGCAGACTGCTGACATCCAGAACGATTGCCGATCAACTGCGGCTACTACAGCTGGTATCTGAAAGGCAGTAACCCAGCTCCATTACACTATGGGAGAGCTGATTGGTGAGGGTGATGACAGCTCGCCGATCAGACATTGATGGCTTCTCCTGTGGGTAGGCATCAGTGTACAATGCCTGGAGTTCCCCTTAAACTCTCTAATATACTTTCCTCCATTCTCCATATTGGTGAAAACTCCATTCAAAGCCAGCATGGGCTCCAGACTGATATATTGTAGCACAGTAATGGCAGGAGAGAGGCACGTGCTGCCATCAGTGTATCACCTAGATTGGATACATAAACTAGATAAACTGCTAGTAAACTTTCAGGTGTGTAACGCATTAGATTCCTACCAGAACCTTTCCTTTTGAATATGTTTGCCTTTAGGAACAGGATATAAACATGAACCATTATAATTGCACTGGATACGGCCCCCCATACTTGCCCCATCCTCTCGGTCCCGCCATGGAGATATGTCCGCCCACTCAGTATGCAAATGCGTGGAGAGGAGTCTGATGTCCATAGGAAATCACTGGAGCAGTGATTTCCTATGGACGTCGGACTCATCTCTGCTTATTTGTATATTGAGTGGGCGGTGGGACTGGCAGGATGGGGTAAGTATGGGAGACCATATCAAGGGGTGGGTTGGTATCAGGGACCGTCCAGGGGCAACAGGTTCCCTTTTAAAGGGGTTATGTAAAAGCACAGCTACTTTCTTGCAAAAACAGCACCACCCCTGTCCTCAGGTTGTGTGTGGTATTACAATTCACCTTCATTAATTTCAGTGGCGCTGAGCTGCAATACCACACCCAAACTGAAAACAAGAGTGGTGCTGTTCTGGATGGTTATACACGGTTAGGTAAACATGGCTGCTTTTTTTTGTTCTTAGCTAACACCACACACAAACTGAGGACAAGAATGGCGCTGTTTGAGGAAGATATTTTTCTAAGCTTGAAGAACCCCATTCACGCCATGTTCTTTCTCTCAGCCTCCAGGATACCATCAGTGAGGTGTTTAAACATGTACTGTGACTGGTCTCTTTTCTGCTACTATAGTCTATGGCTACGCCATGGTATATGTTTTAGTACCTTTTTATAATAAACTGGTGGCAGACAGAGAATATGTGACGTGAACGGGCTGGAAACAAATACCTAAACCAGCCATGGAGAATCTTCGGCTCTCCAGCTGTTGCAAAACTACAATACCCATCATGCCTGGAGAGCCAAAGCGAAGCTTTGGCTGTCCAGGCATGATGGGAATTGTAGTTTTGCAACAGCTCGAGGGCTGAAAGTTCCCCATGCCTGATTATTAATACTATATATCAGTGATCTGCAACCTATATCTCTCCAGGTGTTAAGAAACTACAACTCCAAGCTGGCATATTAGGAGTTGTATCCCTAGGTTGATGACCCTACTGGGCACTCTACACGCTGATGTACCAACAAGGCAATCTATCTGATGCAGTGAACAAGAGGCTGATAGGTTTGCTCAGTATTCCCAGCACTTTCTATCTATCCCCGTTCCAGAATCCGCCTACTAGATCTTGGCATTGCTTCCGTGACATTTCCAGACATTATTTTAGAATCGCTCGCGGGGTTAATTGCATCGCCCTTTACTGTATTTTTGCAACAAATTCCAATTTCTATATTTATCAAGTGAAGATGTTTTCCTGAATCACAAGGACACAAGAGCATGAGGTGGGGGCTGTGTTGTAGAGAGCGCTCCTTGCTTCTTCCTTAAAGGGGACGCCCAGGATTGGAGAAATGGCGCCACACATTTCTATAGGGTATGGCTGAATGAGGTCAAAGGTTATGGTTATGTCTGTATGCGGCATCTGCACCATCCTCCCCTTCCACAATGAAATGGCTGATACTATGTGAGATAAAAAAAAACATGCATATATGGACAAATTAGAAAAAAAAAAACATATATATATTAGTAATACCTCTGTTCTCAAACTTATTCGGTTCTGGAAGGCTGTTCCAGAACCAAGCAGAGATTTTAAGTAGGAAATCGTGGAAATACATTTAAAGGGATAGTTAACTAAAACAATTTTTTTGTAATTTACTTTTATTAAAAAAAAGCCAGTATTCCGTTACTTATCAGCTGCTGTATGTCGTACAGGAAGTGGTGTATTCCTTCCAGTCTGAGACAGTGCTCTCTGCTGCCACCTCTGTCCATGTCAGGAACTGTCCGGAGCAGCATCAAATCCCCATAGAAAAAATTTAACATTATAGCGAGTCTTCACACAATAAGCCAACAGCTGCAAGGATTCTGCCCCTGCCCAGTCATGGCCAATGGTGCAATCCCATGCGGCGGAATCCACATGCCTTGTGGTCACCAACGGCTAAGCGATATTACCGGGCCTTATCGGCAACAACATAAAGGGACTGTAACAGTTATTGGTTGCATTATTGAAACCCGGCAGACACAGGTGTTAACCAACCTAAACTGCAAACGCATTTTAAAAACGCAATGTGAACATGGCCTTAGGTGGATTTTCTAAAAACTTCATTCAGGATGCACCCATAACATCCCAGTAACAACTGAGAATTTAGTTGCAGGTGTGCTGCAGCGTCCATGGCCTCAGCCATAGGCTTCTCCTTCCCTTTAGGACAGGGATGGGGATCCTGCAGCCCTCCAGCTAATGCAAAACTACAATTCCCATCATGCCTGGGCAGCCAAAGCTTTAGCTTTGGCTGCCCAGGCATGATGGGAATTGTAGTTTTGCAGGAGGTGGAGAGCTGAAAATTCCCCACCCCTGCATTAGGCCCTGCTTCTGGGTTAGGTAAGGAACACGTGGTTGCCCTGTCCACCATCCCCTCCCGGCTTCCGTACGACTCGGTACCATCAGCCAGCAAACTTCCTCCGCCATGCTCCCCGACGAACAGAAGCGCACCACCCCCGCGGACCAATAAGGAGTTGCTTCCCGCTGAGTGACGGCCTCGCTGGCCAATCAGGGGACACGCAGGCGTATCACGTGTCCGAGGTCGTTTACCGTTAGGCGCGGCTCGTCTGGAGCGGTGAGGTAACGGTTTCTGTTGTGTCGGTAATATTACGTCATTAACGGTTACCTTTTCGGTTTGAGGCGTCACATAGGCGTGTGCTACCTCACTTATTGCTTGTAATGTTAATCTAGGGTCGTAGGAAGCGTAATGGAAGAGAAAGGCCGAGCGCCTCACGGAAGGTCTAATGGCCGTTTGGCACTATGACGTCATTTATTAGGTTGTTTGGTGACATCATGCTGCATGAACGGCGACCTCAAGTAGTGGAGTGACGTCTTATAATTTGTGACGTCATTGCATCTTATATACCTTATGTATTTGTGGGTAAATACTAGACTATATACTATATCTCCTTTATATAAATACATGTGGTATATACTATATCCCCTCTATATAAATACATGTGGTATATACTATATCCCCTCTATATAAATACATGTGGTATATACTATATCCCCTCTATATAAATACATGTGGTATATACTATATCCCCTCTATATAAATACATGTGGTATATACTATATCCCCTCTATATAAATACATGTGGTATATACTATATCCCCTCTATATAAATACATGTGATATATACTATATCCCTGCTATCTAATTACATGTGGTATATACTATATCCCCTCTATATAAATACATGTGGTATATACTATATCCCCTCTATATAAATACATGTGGTATATACTATATCCCCTCTATATAAATACATGTGGTATATACTATATCCCCTCTATATAAATACATGTGGTATATACTATATCCCCTCTATATAAATACATGTGGTATATACTATATCCCCTCTATATAAATACATGTGGTATATACTATATCCCCTCTATATAAATACATGTGGTATATACTATATCCCCTCTATATAAATACATGTGGTATATACTATATCCCCTCTATATAAATACATGTGGTATATACTATATCCCCTCTATATAAATACATGTGGTATATACTGTATCCCCTCTATATAAATACATGTGGTATATACTGTATCCCCTCTATATAAATACATGTGGTATATACTATATCCCCGCTATATAAATACATGTGATATATACTATATCCCTGCTATCTAATTACATGTGGTATATACTATATCCCTGCTATCTAATTACATGTGATATATACTATATCCCTGCTATCTAATTACATGTGGTATATACTATATCCCCTCTATATAAATACATGTGGTATATACTATATCCCCTCTATATAAATACATGTGGTATATACTATATCCCCTCTATATAAATACATGTGGTATATACTATATCCCCTCTATATAAATACATGTGGTATATACTATATCCCCTCTATATAAATACATGTGGTATATACTATATCCCCTCTATATAAATACATGTGGTATATACTATATCCCCTCTATATAAATACATGTGGTATATACTGTATCCCCTCTATATAAATACATGTGGTATATACTGTATCCCCTCTATATAAATACATGTGGTATATACTATATCCCCGCTATATAAATACATGTGATATATACTATATCCCTGCTATCTAATTACATGTGGTATATACTATATCCCTGCTATCTAATTACATGTGGTATATACTATATCCCTGCTATATAAATACATGTGGTATATACTGTATCCCCTCTATATAAATACATGTGGTATATACTATATCCCCTCTATATAAATATATGTGGTAAATACTATATCCCCTCTATATGAATACATGTGGTATATACTATATCCCTGCCATATAAATACATGTGGTATATACTAGAGATGAGCAAATACGATTCGATCTAGTAGGTATTCGATCAAATATTGCGGTATTTGAAAGATTCGAATACAATCGAGTAGTGTGTCGAATACACAGCAAACATTCAAAAGCCCTCCCATCGCACTTGTCCCTTTTTTTAATCCAATCACCATGCTGGGAGGCTGTGAGGGACCCTGAGAGTACGCACGCAGCGCGAAAACAGCATATACCCTCATTGGATGGCTGAACCACATGACCTCGAATCTTAAATACAAGCCTCTCGACCGCAGATGCGCTTTCAACCTAGCCAGGGAGAGTTCCTCGAGCAGGGAGAGATGGGTTTTAATAGCGTTTTGGCTAGGCAGGCTTACTACAGAACCCAAAAGTACTTTTCAGGGCTAATATCCAGCGAAAAAGTCATCTCTGCATCCAAAGCACTTCTCAGTGCTAAGAAATAAATCGCAGCAGCAGCTGTATTCATTCCATTACAATAGTGTCCATGATTTAGCCCACTAAGGGCACGCTAACGTTATACCTAGTGTGCCAGTTACCCAATAAAAGGCATGTGATACCCAGTGTGCCAGTTACCCAGTAAAAGGCACGTGATACCCACTAGTGTGCCAGTTACCCAGTAAAAGGCACGTGATACCAAGTGTGCCAGTTGCCCAGTTAAAGGACAACTCCGGCTAAATTTTTTTTGGGCTTATTTAACACACATTACAAAGTTATATAACTTTGTAATGTGGTTAAATACCCGGTCTGGCCCCCTTCCCCCACTTTCCGACCCCCCACCCCGGAAGTTAAAGAATGTATACATTACCTATTACGGTCGTCACGGTCCTCTTCTCTGGTGTCGGGTGACGTCAGAGCTGGGGGGCGGTCCGGGTCTTCTTCCTCTTCGGCGTCTTCATTGAGAGTGAATGGGAGAGAAAAGGCTGCTGGTGCACATGCGCACCAGCAGCCTTTTCATTGGCTGGAGCGCATCACATGGCTTCCAGCTTGCTCAGCCCTGATTGGCTGAGCTTGCTGGAAGCCATGTGATGCGCTCCAGCCAATGAAAAGGCTGCCGGTGCGCAAGCGCACTGGCAGCCTTTTCTCTCTCATGGACCCGGAAGCAAGAGACATCGCTGGACGGCGGACGCAGGTGACGGTGAGGCGGACGGCGGGCGAATGGAGTGGCGATCGTCACCGGAGGGATGGTGAGTATAATGTCTGTGTTTTTGTTTTTTTTGGGGGGGGTCCCGCTGGAGTTGTCCTTTAAAGGCACGTAATACCTAGTGTGCCAGTTGCCTAGTAAAAGGCAAGTGATACCTATTGTGCTAGTTGCCCATTAAAAGGCAAGTGATACCTATTGTGCCAGTTGCCCACTAAAAGGCTACAATGAAGAAGGGAAGTGCAAAGGGACGGGGCCGTGGACACGGAAGAGGTGGTTCAGGCACAAGTCGTGTGCAAGCACCTGGACAATCAATGGCTGCTGCTGCTGAGGGGCAGGCAGGTTTACGTGCTTCCAAGATCCCTCAGTTCATGAGCCGGCTAGGCATAGGGTAGAGTACACAGCTGTTAAGGCCAGACCAGCAGGAACTGGTGGTCAAATGGATAGCAGATAATGCTTTCACCCAAATGTCCACAGAGTCCAGTCCTGTCGGCAGGCAAGAGTCTGGACTGCAGAAACCTCGCTGTGACCCTCCTTCCTCCCAACCTGCCCAATGTTCTGAAAACATTAAGGTCACCTTTGCCCAGTCCCCGGAGCTGTTTTCTGGTCCTTTTCTGGCATCGGAACAGCCAGAATCCCGGGATTTTATGTGCGCTGATGCCCAAAGTTTGGAGCATCCGCCATCTCCAGGTGATGTTGGTGAGAAACTGCACCCACCAGGTGGAATCTGCATAGATGGCGATGATGACGAGACACAATTGCCATCCGGGGAGGCAATGGGTCTGTCCGTTGTGCAGCAGGAGGATGACAGCGATGTAGTTGAGGAGGAGGAGGCGGTCGACGACTTAGTGACCGATCCAACCTGGCCTGGGGAGTCGTCCAGCGGGGAAAGTTGTGGAGTTGCGGAGGCCCGTGCAGCCCCCCCAAACTGCATCCCGAGGAAGAGGGGTGTCCAGAGGCAGGGGAAACAGTGCGAAGGCAGGCGAGAGGCAGCAGAGCGGAGGCCCGTATCAGCCCCCCCGTTTCAAGCTCCCACCTCGAGGGGCCGTGTCTCTTTGGTTTGGTCATTTTTTTAATGTCTGCGCCGATGATAAACGGAGCGCGGTGTGCTCACTGTGCCATTCCAAAATAAGTCAGGGCTCTGAAAAAAGCAACCTCACCACCTCAGGAATGCAGCGCCATTTGGAAGGCAAGCATTGGGCAGAGTGGGAGAGAGCGAACGCGGAAAAAGCTGTGTTAGGGGTCCCCGCTGCTGCATCTTCCCCTCGTTTGTCTGCTGCCTCTGCAGTCCGTATGACCAGGCAGGAAACTGAAGCATCGTCCTCCGCTTCGGTCACGTTTCGTCCTTCCACCCCAGCCTCCCCTTTGCCTGTGTCCGGCACTTCGCCCACACCTTCGTTTGCCTCCAGCCAACAATTGTCCATTGTGTAGGCATTTGAGTACGCAGCGAGCCACCCACAAGCCCAAACCCTAAAGAGCCACATCTCAAAAATGCTGGCCCTTGAGATGTTGTTTCGGCTTGTAGAGACCCAGTCCTTCTGCGACCTGATGGCAGCTGCTGTGCGACAGTATTCGGTCCCCAGCCGCCACTACTTTTCCCTGCGTGCCATCCCCGACCTGCACCAGCACGTGTCCGGTAACATCAAGTGGGCCCTCAGATACTTGGTGAGCGCCAAGGTCCACCTCACCACGGACTCGTGGACAAGTGCCTGCGGTCAGGGAAGATACATATCCATCATGGTACATTGGGTCAATGTGGTGGAAGCTGGGACCGGGTCTCAAACTGGGAGGCACTATCTCTGACCCCCCAAGGTAATTGCCAGCACAGGTTGTGCCAACCCCACCACCTCCTCCTCTTCGTCTTCCACCTTACCATCTACCTCAGCCACTGGATGGAGGCGCTGCAGCACTGGCGTGGGAAAACGGTAGCAGGCTGTGCTCAAGCTCCTCAGCTTGGGCGATAGGCAGCACAGTGCCCGAGAGGTGCTGAACGGCCTATTACAGGAGACGAAAAGGTGGCTGTCACCGCTGCAGCTGGGACCAGGCATGGTCGTGTGTGATAACAGCCGTAATCTGTTAGCGGCTCTGGAGCTGGAAGAACTCACCCACGTACCATGCCTGGCCCACGTTTTTAATTTGGTGGTTCAACGTTTCCGGAAAACGTACCCAGACCTCCCCAAGCTACTGGTGAAAGTGCGGCACTTGTGCGCCCACTTTCATAAGTCCCACGGACCTGCTACTAGCCTGAGGAAGATCCATCAACGCCTCAATTTGCCTCAACACCGGCTAATCTGCAACGTCACCACTCGCTGGAATTCTACCTATCATATATTGGCCCGGGTGTGCGAGCAACAGAGAGCTCTGATGGAATACCAGCTCCAAAATTTCTGTGTGCCTACCTCTCAGCTGCCTCAGTTTGTCAGCCATGACTGGGCATGGATGGCGGACATATGCAAAGTTTTGCGCATACTTGAGGGCTCCACCAAGAGGGTCAGCAGTGATGCCTTGAGAAAGCGCCGGAAGGGCGTGAAACGGTCGTAGGCCGGGGGAGAGCGTCCTCATGTTATCCTGTACAAGCGTGTTTATACTTCAATAAAGGTGACGATATTTATGGTGAGTGCCACTGAAGATTATTTTTCTATTCACTAAGATGACACTATAGTGAGCCTAACCATCCCTCTCCTGTGCGTCATTAAAGAAACCCTGCTCTTAACAAAGCAGAGCAACTTGTGTAGGGAGGAGACCGGGATGTGAGGAGACGTTTCGCAGCGTGACACTGTTGTCAGCTTCTCAGCAGCAAGGCCAGCAGGAAGAAGAGGACGACGACGATGAGATGGAGGAAGATGTGGAAGAGGAAGGTGCCCATACTTTGGAGGGTAGCACTGACGTTGGGTGTGTACCATTGGTTAGGTGGGGATGGGGAGAGGAGGAAGAGGAGGAATGGGAGAGTCATCCGTCTGGTATCTGGCATTGTTATCGGTGTGAATATTTAGTTAGAAGCTAAAAGACCACCTGCTCCTTCTAGTCTAGTTGTGAGTTGTTCAGGACATGGAGGCTGGAGACTGGCTGCATCCACTGCACACACAGGAGAAGCTGCTTTATATCTTTCCTTTTTCCCTCAGAAGTTGCCCCGGATCATGTAGGACATTAGGGAGAAGCTGCTGAGCCAGTGTCTTCCTTCCCGGGTCCTGCGTGCTCTAGCTTTAAAGTGGCCTGTCAGCTGACAGAGCACTCAGCCAATCACAGGCCGGGACTGCTGCGGCCTGTGATTGGCTGAGTGACCTGTCAGCTGACAGGCCATTCTGAAGCCAGAGCGCGCGGGACCCGGGGAGGAAGACAGAGCGGAGGAGAAGCCCTGACAGGTAATGTATGCTGCAAGGACATCGGTAACGATGTCCCTGCAGCCCCCGCTCAACGATCATCGGCCGTGGAATTGGCCCAGTAATTGAGTGGCGATCTAGCTGATCGGCGCTCGTTTACATTGTTGATCGGGCCCTGCTCGGCCCTTGGAATAGGGCCCTAACTCATTGGCCCAGTGCTTATGTCTCTAATGTGGCCTCCACCTATCCTTGCCTGTCATTACTTATTTAGAGATGCTCCACCCTTCCACCTGGAGCAGTATTGTGGTTTTGCCATAGTGAAGGTGTGTTGTTTCTGATCTGCCATGCTGTATCTGACCTGAGCTTGTTTACCTGACATCTATGACCGACCCTCCTGTGCATGACCTGGACTTTTGACAATCGTCCTGTGCTTGTACCTGCTGCTGCCAGAATATCCTCAGCCCTTCTTCATCTACTTATAATGGCTGCTTAACCCTTGCTGGGCTGACTCTCCTGCAGCACATTAACCCCACATACTGGAACTTCTTTCTTCTTTACCCCACACTGAACTGTTCTTTTTCCGTTATTGTGATAATAGTGATTTCTTCCTCTTTGTGGGGTATCCAAATTACATCAAATAATAGTATAAGCGCTCATACAGATTCACACAGACGCCAGAGGCACTTGGTATCACTGCAAAAGGTTCTCCCTTTATTACACGTACAACAGTTCTTATACTAAATATGACATACAGGAAAAGAGTGGTTACATCATTGGTTAATCCTGGCATTATTGGCTGTTCGCCTAGTCCCTGAGTTATCTGACACCCCCCACCACCACCAACACAAGTCCACTCCCTAGTCCTAGGGAGAACAAAAGGCACGTTCAAGTATATATATATATATAAAATGATTATTGTATGGTAGTATAGGCCATACCTATAGATTTTAGATATACATATAGATATTTGTCAGACTGTATTTCTCACACCTAGTTGTTGACCTGTTGCACCAGCCTCACCTCTGCCTGTAACAACCTGTTATCCTTTGGCAGCAGAAGTCCAGCTTCCGCATCCTGGAGCAGGATAAAGGGTGATGACCTAAAGGATACTTAGACTCTGCTCCCGAATTAGTAAGTCATCCCAGAAAGGTAACACATTGGGGTCCACACCTGTTGGGATGCTACACTTAAAGGGGTTATCCAGCAATACAAAAACATGGCCACTTTTCCCCCCTACTGTTGTCTCCAGGTCAGGTGTGATTTGCAATTAAGCTCCATTTACTTCAATGGAACTGAGTCCCAAACCCTGGAGACAAGAGAGGGGAAAATGTGGCCGTGTTTTTGTAGCTCTGGATAACCCCTTTAACTTCATGGCCTCTTTGCTATGGCTGCAGTGGTGATAGGCCATGCATTGTAAGGATCACATTGCTGTTTTTAAAGGGATTTTCCCAGGTTACATAGACTGATTGGCGGGGTGCTGACATACGGCCCCGATCCGATTAGCAGATTATTTGTTACTGCTTCACTTCTCCTTTGTATTAGATCTGATAAATCGCTCCTCTTGTCTTGTGTAAAATGCTACTACAGCATCTACTCTTTTGTAGAATGGATCCTACCAGACCCCCATTTGGAGGCTCTCGCTTTCCAACGCCCTTTGGAATTAAGCCACCATCATCTGACTCCAAAGAAGGAGCAGCAGGTAGAGAACTTTCTCTGTCCAGAGGTCGTGGATTGGAGGTAGCTGCCAGCTTGGACCCAACAGTAAAGGTAAAGTAAAAAACACACAGGTAGTGCAAAAAAAAGTTTCTTGAATATAGACAAGCAAACAGAAACAGGTATGTGGAGGAGTATCAATCCCGCCTGTCTGAGTGTGTCATTGCCCATCTATGGGAGAGCTTGTGCTCCTCACACTGCCGCTGCTCTCCAGTCAAAGGAATGACATCTCCGCTCAAAGAAGCGGAGGCATAATATGTAACACCCCATATGGGTGACTTTTGAAGGGATGAAATGGATTGGCGTCAGTCACCTGAAATACGATGGGAAACTAGCCTAATACAGATACATTTTAGGTCCATTATGGCCACCAGTGGTATGGAAGTAATGTTACTCTATGGGACATGTGTATCAGATGCTTCCATATGTTTTGTGTTTGATCTTTATTGCATCGTATACTAGTGGTTTTTATAATTGCAAGGAGTAGTTTAGTATTTTTCAGTATTGCAGAGTGTAGTTCAGTACTACTTATATACTTATGCCATAACTCTCATATTAAGACTATGTATTACATATACCCTCATGTGAGGGTTCAGGGTGCACCCCTAAGGTGTGAGGATTATTTATTCATTGGTAGCAGATATTTGTAAACTTATTAGGGCATCTCTTAATGGGCACAAATCAACTTTTTATAGGATATGGGTACATGGACCACACTTTAAATGGGTACACCCATTATGAGTGACAGGAAAGTTCTGCCATTTGTAGAAAAGACTTGTTTGGGGTGCAGGGGCTTCAAACCACTTCTGATAAAGGACTGGAGTCTACGGCTGTTATTTATGTTGTATATTGGTGGTCAATTAGGGAATGTATAGTAGATTGTAGTGTAATGGTGTGTTTATCTGAAGCCAAAGCCAGATCTAGACTATAAATAGGGAACAGGTCATAAAGGAAATATTAAGATTTCTCCTATTTTCAAATCCATTCCTGGCTTTGGCTTTAAAAAAAAAAAGTCAGATAAATCTCTTTATCATGGAATAGGAGCACACCTCAGAGATGGATATTCCATAATGTCAGGAATGCTCCTGTAATTTAGAAGGTTCCATAAGCCAATGAAGCTCCCCTCCCTTTTTAACATAGTATTAATTGTAATATATTTTATATAATTCTCTCTAAAGGAGGCACAGGATTCCAGAAATGTGCTGCCTTCTCTGTTCCGTGGTTTGGGCTTTGAAACCCCACCACCTGTGGCTCCTGGCCGAGTGGGACCCTTTTTGGGTAAGTTTTAAGAGCTCGAGATAACACGTGGCAATGTATACATCATGGTATAAAGTTAATCAGCACCATCACCGGACAGAGCACAGATTATTGGGTACGATTCTACCCACTAGTATAACCCTTATAATGAATGCATTGTGCTGTACTAAGTAGCATTGTAGGAATGCCACACTAGACCATAGACCAGGGGTCCCCAAACTTTTCACACAGGGGACCAGTTCACTGTCCCTAAGACCATCGGAGGGCCGGACTATAAAAAAAAAGCAAAACTATAATCAAACCCCAGTGCAAAATGCCACAACCCCCCCCCCCCCCCCCCCAAAGTAAAAGCATCCCTCTTTCTTTCCACCCCTCACCCAGCCCCCATTCAATCCCTCACTCCCCCCTCAACCAGCCTCCCCTCACGCCCTCAACCAGCCCCCTTACTCCACCTTCGCACCCTCAACCAGCCCCCCTAACTCCCCCTTCACACCCTTAACCAGCCCCCTCACCCCACTTTCATCTCCCCCCACTTCACCTTCACCCCCTCAAGCAGGTATGTGGGTAACCCCCTGTACCCCTGCTGTGCCCCCATATAGTAATAATGTCCCCTGCATTGTCCTCCATATACTAATAATGTGTCCCTGCATTGTCCCTCATATAGTAATAATGCTGCCTGTTGTGCTCTCTATATAGTAATAATGTCCCCCTGCAATGTCCCCCATATAGTAATAATGTTCCCCTGCAATGTCCCCCATATAGTTATATTGTCCCCCTACAATGTCCCCCAAATACTTATAATGTCCCACTGCATTGCTACAAAAAATATAATAATTATACTCACTCTTCTCTCCTCTTCAGCCGGTCAGTCGCAGGAGGGATCCCCCAGCAGGTGTAGCGACGTCATCACTGCCCCTGCCGGAGGATCCCTCAGAGATCATTTCCAGGTTACATTGGGGGGGGGGGGGGGGTTCGGTGGTCCGTGCAGCGCCGAGGAGGCAGACGGCAGGGCAGACATCTCACACTGCTCTGGGATCTGCGGTCCGTTGCACATCACCATGTTATCCAGGAAGTGACATCACCATGTTATCCAGGAAGTATGAGCATTTCCTGTAATAAGTGTATATTGGTAATTTGTATAACTTTTGGGCGGCAATACAATACCTAAATAAAAAATTTTGCCTGACTTCTCCTTTAACATGACTTCCTTTTTTCTCCAGGTAGGGGAATGCTTGGGGCTTTGGGCCAAGGTGATGATTCTGCCCCTCAACCTGGTTCGTCTATCAGCCCACCTTTTAAGCCTCCCCAGTACAGGCCTTCAAGTAGTGGTGATTCAGCTGGACCAATTGGAAGAGCTCGGTGAGTGAAGAAATATAGCTGCAGATAAACCATCTTCAGTATTCCTATAAGGGACCTTTAACACTTTTAGTATGTATTATTGTAGTGTATATTCACTGACAAATGTATCGTAATGCAAAACATAATTCTTACCTCTAACTATGTATTACCTGTGTATAATCTTTGTTCTTCTCAAGGTTTCCTATGAGTCCTGCAGTTGGAGAACAGCCCATGTCAATCTTTCCTGGTAGGGGTCTAGGAAGACAGCAGATATCTACAGTCCCGAGCACACCAGCTCCTAAAGTAGGAGGCTTAGCTTCTGAAATGTCAGTAAAACCTGAGGAAAGGAGGTGAGAAATTGAGATAATTGATTACACAGCTGATGTATTCTGAGCATAGAGTTATAAGATGTTAAAGGGGAATGTGTCATCAGAAAATTGCCTATTGTTTAACTCAAGTTTTTAAATCTTGAACATTTATTAAGAATGTTTGGTGATCTTTTTTTCTTTCCTAATTTTACTAAAAAGTCCTGAAATCTTGCAGTTTCCAATGAATAAATCACAATGCAACGTTTTAAAAAACACAGGACTAGCCAGATATCCCTCTCCCTCCCACAAAGGGCACAGCTGTATGTGGATGGATACCTGGCTTTGGTTTTTCCCTTTTCATTACATTGACTTATAGAGCCACTTAATATGGTAGTTTTGGTGGTTTCCCTACAGGAGCCACCCCTTGGCTGGGTCATTCCCAGAGGAATTTCTGGCTAGTCCTGTGTTTTGAGAGTCTCAAATGAGGCTCCATAGGCTCTTCTTTGCATGTTTGTATTTGCCAGGGAGCAATGTGCCTAGGTTTTCACTGTGTTGAGCCCTTTAACCAGCAGCCGACAGTGTTTTCTTTGGCTGGTCTCCCTAAAATCAGTGATCTTTTTCCTGTAATGCAACGTTTCCTCATTCTCATCTTAAAATTTAAAAAGACTTTTTTTATATGCTTGTTATAAAATTTGTGTGCATACACATATATATTTTGGGCCCGCTGAGGGGATCAATTGATTTTCTAGAGCTGATCCGCCAGCAGATTATAGTATGGGCGGTCCTTACAGCCACCCAAACCGCCCACATTATAATCTTCTAGGCCACAGGCAGCTTCGGGCCTGCTACCTAGAAGTGAGTTGAGTCACGTCCCATCGCAGGTAGTGTGGTGACATCATCACACACCCTGCATCTGGGCACGTCCTGCAGCCAGAAGAGCCCCAGCACAGGAGCCAGAAGAGGTAAGTGCAGCCTATTCTCCCGGGGTGGGAGACTTCCACGTGGGGCACTATTGGAGGTGGCTGACTACCATATTGAGCACTATTGGAGGAGGCTGACTAGCATGTGGAGCACTATTAGAGGAAAGCTTTCTGCTTGGGGGAATTAATGGGGCAACTACTTTATGGGGCAGACACACAACAGTGTCAGGAATACTGCACACCTCTGTGACAGTGCTAGAAATGCAGCATGCTTCAAAAAATATCAATGTCGGCCAGTGACTTTGTCCAATTTTTTAATTTCGTTCCCCTGTGTATTTGTGTTTGAAACCCTTGCTCTAGGGGGTACAGCTGGGTCGCATTTATTTTAATTATGATTGCACTGTTGTCGGATTTGTAATACAGGTAACTCTGAGTATTACAATATTTGTCTTTTCTGTTACAGGTCACCAGTGAGCTCTCTTGAGGCAGGACTGTCACTGCCAAGCATTCTTGGTAGGGGTGTAGGAAGGCAAGAAATGGCTTCGGTCCCAAGCACTGCACCTCCTGGCGGAGGTAGCCCTCCTGCTGACATTGCTGTCAAAAGAGAGGAAAGGAGGTAAATAATAGGAATTGGGATAATGGTTGTATTTAATGTTTAAAAAGATTATGATGTTTTAACAGAGAGCTGAATTCACAGACCTCTATAATTTGTCTTTGCGCCAAGATATAGATAAGGGAGGCCTCAATAACACAGTGTCTGCTTTCAGATCTTCATGGCATGACAAGAAATGCTTTGGCCACAGAAATGCCCCCCACACACACGCACCTAATTTAATAATAATAATCTAAGGTAACAAGTGACTGTTCCTACTTGGGTGATTGGAGCAAACACTCAAAAAGCAGGTCCAACACAGACGGTCCGCAGCAAGAGGAAACAGGATGCGATTCCAATGCAGGTATATATGTATACAGCTCGGGATGTTGGATGCAGTGGCACGGGTGATAATCCTTCAGAACTCAAGTCCAGGAACAGGCAGTAAGGTAGATGGAGTGTGGGCACGCTCCGGCCGGCAGCGTGCACCACAAAAGACTTCCGCCCGTAGCTCTACTACGGCCTCCTTACTTTGTCTTTGTGACATCACTAAGACCTACGGGCGGAAATCTTTTGTGGTGCATGCAGCGTGCCCACATTCCATCTACCTTACTGCCTGTTCCTGGACTTGAGTTCTGGAGGATTATCACCCGTGCCACTACATCCAACATCCCGGGCTGTATACATATATACCTGCATTGGAATCGCATCCTGTTTCCTTTTGCTGCGGACTGTCTGTGTTGGACCTGCTTTCTGAGTGTTTGCTCCAATCACCCAGGTAGGAACAGTCACTTGTTACCTTATGCTGGAGAGGGCTAGCTGAGCTTTGTAGTGCCACATTTAGACGGATTGGCGAGATTTCAGAATATGCCAGTGTTGTTTTAACCCAGGGGGTGGAACTGATGTATGACATTTGTAATCCTTTGGACATTACTTTATTTACATGTAGTGAGTAGCGCCGGTGGACGCAGGTGGATCACTTGGGAAGGATCTACTAGCTTGCTTGTTTTATATGTTTTTTCTATATGGATGACAGGTCCATTTAATATCCCTGCACAGCACCACTAATCAGGTTGTGGCGCATCTAGGACTGTCTCTGTGGATGAGACAAACACTCTATTTCTTGTGCCTGTCATTGGGGGACACAGCACCAGTGGGTATAGGCTACTGCCACTAGGAGGCAACACTAGACAGAAGAAGAAGTGACTCCGCCTGGCAGGCTATACCCCTCCTACAGACACCAGGCTAACTCAGTTTTAGTCTTGTGTCCGTAGGAGGTAGACACAGGTGCCATGCACCTCCTTTTTTATTTTAGTTTTATTTCTTTTCTTTTTCTTTTAGGTTATCAGGGGGACCGTCGGCGTGGGCTGCCACATCAGACGCAGTTCCCCCTGAGGGTGCATGGAAAGTTTTCCTTCCCTGCACCGGTCACCCGTCCCCCAACGTCTGCTCCTTGCGGTAGGATTCCGGTGCCCCACCAAGGTGCGAGGTGACCGAAGGGGTGACCCTGCGCGCACCTGAAGATGCCGGACAGGTGAGTATTCCTGTCCTTAGCGCCCCTTTGGACCTCTCTTTAGGGGGTGGGGGGTCGTCCCAGGGCACCCAAGTGCTGTCCCTAATCTCCGCAGGGCAGCCTCCTGGTGCCAGCCTCCACTGCAGCACAGCCCTCTCTCCCTCTCCTGCAGCCACAGTAGCTCCATAGGGGACCACCGGAGTGGTCATGGGTTTTTCCCTCCCCCCTTCCCTCCGGCGGCCACGTTTTCGCCGTTCCGCGCTGCCTTCTCGCGGCCGCCGGCCCGGCCCGTAACTTTAGTCCCCGGCTTTGGCCGGAGCTAGGCCGCATCACCGTGGGCCGCACCTGGGGCTTTGCTGCAGCTTCATAGAGGAGGTTGTTGACTCTCTTCCCCCCCCCCCCCCCTTTCCTCCAGTGGCCACATTTGCTCGGCGCTCCGCGCCGCCTTGCTGCCACCGGCCTGCCCCATAAATTTAGTCCCCGGCTTTGGCCGGAGCTAGGCCGCATCGGCGCACATGTGTGACGTCACTGGGGGCGGAGCGCCCGCCTGTACTTCTCCTTCCCGCCCGCCTGCTTTGCTCTCATTGGCTACTCCTTTCCCAGTGGCCCCCACCCTTGGTTTTCTCCCTCCTCCTCTCTGCTGACTATTCTTAGTGCAGCAGTTTGTGGCTACCTGCGTTTCCCCAGCCTGTCAGCTTTACAGCTCCAGCGTTCAGTGCAGCAGCAGCAGCTCCAGCGTTCAGTGCAGCAGCAGCTCCAGCATCCAGTGCAGCAGCTGCCCCAGCATCCAGTGCAGCAGCTGCCCCAGCATCTAGTGCAGCAGCTGCCCCAGCATCCAGTGCAGCAGCTGCCCCAGCATCCAGTGCAGCAGCTGCCCCAGCATCCAGTGCAGCAGCTGCCCCAGCATCCAGTGCAGCAGCTGCCCCAGCATCCAGTGCAGCAGCTGCTCCAGCATCCAGTGCAAGTGCAGCTCCAGTGGCCGACACAGCAGGTCCAGGGTCGGGTAAGCTCACCCAGTGGGTGATATCCCCCTCCTCCACTCCCCAGGCTAACAGCCCTAGCTACCATGTTTGCCCTTCCTGGACAACTTCCCTAGGCAGCTCACCCCCGCGGCTGTGGCAACACACTTTGCGTGTGCTCGCTGTAATAAGAAGTTCCCCTGCAGTCAGCCTGGTTCACTCTGCCTGCTATGCCTTAACCATGGTGCTAACTCCCAGGAGGGCCCCCCCCCCCCTCCAAGCTCAGATGTAGCCTCTCCTGACTGGGCTAGGTCCCTGTCACAGGCGATCGGTGACCTCTCTGAGCTGTCTCAGGTCATGTTTCATGCCATTGAGCGGTTGCCCTCCCAGGCGCCCCCAGCTGCGGGACCATCCAGGATATCTCCGGACTCCCCTTCCAGAGGACGGTCTCATAAGAGATCTAGACTTTCTATCTCACGGTCACCCTCTCGGTATTCCTCAGACCCTTCTCCTGTCAGATCCACTGCAGGCGGTTCCGCTTCCCAGCGACCCCTTTCCCCCACCTCGGGGGACCCCTCTGACTCTCTGCCTCAGAGTCTGACAGGGAGGATCAGCTGGCCTCTGCTGTGCAAGCCTTGATCCGTGCAGTGCGGGACACCTTGCGTATTCAGGAAGAGTCCCCTTCTACATCTAAGAGTGAAGTCTCCTTCATTCGCCATGAACGGCAGCCCTTGGTATTTCCCAGTCACACGGTTTTTGAGGATCTTCTCGCCAAGGAGTGAAAACACCCTGACTGGCGGATTCCATACTCTAAGCATGCCGAGGTTTGGTTTCCCTTCTCCCCTAACTTGGCCTCTGCATGGACAGTGCCCCCATCGGTGGACCTTCCTGTTTCACGACTCGCCAAATCTACTACTCTGCCTCCGGCAGATGGTGCTTCACTCATTGACCCAGTGGACAAGAAAATCTGTCTTTATTGCAGCTGGTCCGGCCTTGCGTCCTACCTTTGCAGCATCTTGGGTCAGCAAAGCTTGTTCCTCTTGGGCCAGGCAGTTAGTCCATGATCTCTCCCTGGACTCTCCACGTTAGGACCTCCTGTCTCTGGCCACGCAGATTCTGCAGGCGTCCAAATACTTGTGCGATGCTTCTCAGGAAGCCGCTCGTTTGTCTGCTCGGGCCCTGGCGCACTCTGTAGCCATCCACGCTCTGTCTGGCTAAAATCCTGGTCTGCTGACGCCGCCGCCAAGAAGGTGTTTACTTCTCTTCCCTTTGCAGGAAGCAGACTTTTTGGGGAGCGCCTGGATAAGTTAATCTCGGCAGAGCTCCTTGCTCCCTCAAAACCGGTCCCGATGTCCGCAGCTTACCAGGCGATCCAGCCGATTCCGCTCCTTTGAGCCTCCGGCACGTCGGCACCCTGCTACGGATACGCCTCCAGCTCCCTCTTCTAGGAAGCCCTCCTTCAAACCCCTTCCTTCCTGGCAGCTCCGATCTCGCCCTTCCAGGGGTCCTGCCCCCAAGTCTTCTTCCTGAGGGTCCTTCCCCACTCCGGTCTCTTTCTCAGTTGGGGGGTCGTCTGCACTCCTTCAAGGAGGTTTGGATCGCCCATGTGTCCGATGTGTGGGTCGGGAGGTGGTATCTTCGGGATATAAGATCGAGTTTGTGTCCATCCCACCCCCTCGTTTCTTCCCATCAAATCTCCCACGCTCTTCGGCACGGCTTTCCGAGCTTTTCCTTGCTCAAGGAGTTGTGGTCCCAGTCCTCCCCTCCAAGCGCTTCCAGGGATTCTATTCCTATCTGTTCACTGTCCCCCCCAAAAAAACAAAAAAGACGGTTCCGTCCGTCCTATCTGGGATTTGAAGCGGCTGAACAAGTTTGTTCTGCATGAAATCCTTACGGTTGGTGGTCGCGTCTCGGGAGCATTCTATGGAGTTTCTCGGCATGCTTTTCAACACCGAGACGGCCCGCGTCCTCATCTTAGCCCATAGGACCCGCAGTGACACACACGTGTCCCGGGGCTGCCGATGTCAGAGGCAGGAGTGGCGACCTAAAATTTGCCGGCGGCAGCTGCATGGTAGGTGGATGATCTGTGCCCGAGTGAGCGTGCAGGGTCCCAGGTCTGTGTTCGCAGGGGTGGCACAGAGAGAACATGACAGGCGCTCAGGTAGCCGCCTGTCATGTTCTCGGCACTATATGTTAAACTACGCTATTTTGTAGTTTAACATAAAGTATCGATACCAGGAAATCCTGGTATCGAACCGTTTTTTTGCCCCGAAAATCGATAGTAGTATCGATTTTTCGGTGCATTGTGCATCCCTAGTTCAGACCAACAACGTCACCGCCGTTGCTTATCTGAACCGTCAAGGCGGCACCAGGAACCGCTCAGTCATGACCGAGGCCGCTCGCATTCTCCATTGGGCGGAACGGTTATTCCAGCTCTCTCAGCAGTCCACATTCCCGGGGGGGGACAATTGGCGTCGGACTATCTCAGTTGCGAAAAGCTGGATCAAGGCGAATGGTCCCTTCATCCCAGGGTGTTTCTTCGGCTCTGCCGGAGTTGGGTATTCCCAGGCGTGCATCTCTTCGCACCCGGGATGCTCGCGCGTTCGCGGTGGACGCCTTGGCCTCCCATGGGAGCAGTTCTCCCTGATTTACGTCTTCCCTCCTCTGCCCTTTCTCCCGCGCTTCCTGAAGCGCATCAAGGCACTCGGCGTTCCTGCCATTCTTGTCGCTCCAGACTGGCCGCGTCGGTCCTGGTACGCCGACGTAGTGCACTTCCTGGTCGACGCCCCCTGGCGTCTTCCCCTGCGGGCCGACCTCCTTTCACATGGGCCAATATTCCACCCCAATTTACCTCAGCTGAGTTTAATGGCGTGGCTGTTGAGGCCACGGTATTGAGGTTCCGTGGGTTTTCGGAACCAGTCATCCAAACCATGCTTAAGGCCCGTAAGCCTCAGTCGGCTCGGATCTACCATCGCGTGTGGAAGGCCTCCTTTTCCTTGTGTGAACAGAATAATTTTCACCCCATGATGTGTTCCACGCCCAAGATTCTTTCCTTTTTGCACTCCGGTCTGGATAAGGGCCTCAGTCAGTCCACCTTACGTTCTCAGGTTTCTGCCTTGTCTGTTCTTTTTCAGTGGGCTCTTGTTTTTCGCCCTTAGGTGAAGACTTTCCTTCAGGGGGTGGCCCATTTGGCCCCTCCTTTCCGACAGCCTGTGGAGCCCTGGGACCTTGATTTGGTCCTCGAGGTTCTGCAAGGTCCTCCCTTTGAGCCTTTACGAGAGGTGTCTCATCTCTTTTCTTGGAAGGTCGCCTTCTTGGTAGCGATTTCGTCCATCCGTAGGGTGTCTGAACTGGCGGCACTCTCTTGTCGCTCCCCTTACCTGGTCCTTCACAAGGACAAGGTTGTGCTTCACCCTATCCCTTCCTTCCTGCCGAAGGTCGTGTCGGCATTTCACATTAATGAGGATATAATTCTCCCCTCTTTTTGTCCTGCCCCCTCCCATCCTAGGGAACGGTCCCTGCATTGTTTGGACCTTGTCCCGGCCATACGGATATACTTATCCGTCACTGATTCCTTCCGCCACTCGGATTCCCTGTTCGTGGTCCCATCAGGTCCGTGCAAGGGGCTGGCTGCCTCCAAGACCACCATTGGGCGTTGGATCAGGGCAGCCATCACGGAGGCCTACCGCGTTCGTGGCAGGGCTCCGCCTTTTCGGGTCACTGCTCATTCTACTCGGGCGATGGGGGCTTCTTGGGCAGTTCACCATCTGGCCTCAGTGTCCCAGGTCTGCAAAGCTGCCACCTGGGCTTCGGTTCACACTTTTTTCAAAGTTCTATCAGGTCCATGTCCTGGCTTCCTCTGATGCCAGTCTCGGCCGCACGGTTCTGCAGGCCGCCGTGCGCCAGGCAGGCCGCATGGGGATTGTCGTTTTCTTTCCCCACCCTCTGGGACTGCTTTTGTACGTCCCACTGGTGCTGTGTCCCCCAATGACAGGCACAAGAAAAGAGGATTTTTGTACTCACCGTAAAATCCCTTTCTTGTGGCTTCATTGGGGGACACAGCTCCCACCCTGTTTTTTTTGAGGTGGTTGCTCCCAGGGCTTGTTCTGTTCTTGGGTTTTTGTTCCCGGGACCAGCCTGGTTTTTTGCTTGTTGTTTTCCTTACTGTGTACTACTGCTTGTGACTAAACTGAGTTAGCCTGGTGTCTGTAGGAGGGGTATAGCCTGCCAGGCGGAGTCACTTCTTCTGTCTAGTGTCGCCTCCTAGTGGCAGTAGCCTATACCCACTGGTGCTGTGTCCCCCAATGAAGCCACAAGAAAGGGATTTTACGGTGAGTACAAAAATCCTCTTATGTCTAATAATAATAATCAGTTTCTATTTTCTGATGGTTCTTTTATTTCATTTTTAGTACATTATTATGGGGGCTGCCATCTTACCCTGTTTTTAATGCTGTACAGTAAGCTCACTGCACATAAGCACAATAGACTGAAGGGAACCCCATTTACTTGTATGAGAGATTTTTATAGGCATGCTCTGTGACCTGTGCTGAGGTCATTCCACAGGGAGGGAGGAGGCTTAACTCGTAACCTTCACCTCTTATCTATATACTGGTGTCAGATTCTAATGTAATATTTTCTGTAATAAGGAGGGCTTTGTTAAAAAATTTTCTTTACAGAATAGGAAGTGGCAGATTATTAGACTAAGACTATTAGGCCTTATGAGCAGTATGAAAATTGTAAGGATTAATATCTAATCTAGATACAGTGAAACCTCTTTGACAAGATGCCCAAATCCTAATCATTAGAGGGGTTATTCTCTGTTTTAATCTTTTACCTAACCACACGACTCCCATGTGAAAAGATTGGTATAGTACGTGCTCGTCTTCCCCTCCAGTCAGTCTGTAAGACTTTCCTCTCCATTTGTGGTTTTTGAGCTTTAGCCCAGAGAAGATGCCGGCATTTTTGGTTTATGTTAACATATGGCTTCTCCTTTGCATGATGCAGTTTTACCTTGTATTTGTGGATTGTACAGACAACTGTGTTTGTGGGAAGTGTTTCCTGAGGCCTTTCAGTGATTTTCCATCATCTCTGTTTTTATTACCATGCCAGAGTCCATAGATCACCAGCATCCAGTATTAACCATCAGCCTTAACCATTGTGTACATGGATTTCTCCAGATTTTCTGAATCTTTAGATATTATATACTATAAATGGCGGGAAAGTCTTTGCAATTTTATGTTGGGGAACAGTGGTTTTCACTGCATTGGGAACGTATATTTTAAAACTTAGCCTATAGCTTTCCTGTTTGGCAAAACATTTCCTTCCATCTCTTATCACTATCTCCCCCTCCAAGGAATCCCTCTGCACACATCTGTTCTTCTCCCACTAACTGCTAATGTTTTTTGTTCCCAGAGAACCATTGCCTAAACAGGGCTCTAAGGGAAACAGCATTCCATTAGGAATCAACCTGATAAAGATCCACTGCAAAAATGAAGCTGTCTATCAGTACCACGTCACATATACGTAAGCAATGTGGTGTTTTCTAGTATTTGTAATCCACCTACACTATGGGGGGAGAATTTATCATTTCCAACTTTTTCCACCCCTTTGGTTCCAAACTTGCATTTTTTCTGTTATATTGGTTTCTTTTGTGGCTAGACCTGGCTACTGCATTTCAGCTCCCGCTACACAGTGAATGGGGCAAACTGCTTTAAAGTGACACTGTCACCCCCTTTGTGCATTTTGACATCTCTACACAGGTGTAAAGGGTAAATTTTGCGTTTTTCATACCTTATTTCATATCATACTTCATGGTGTTTGTTCAAGTAAAAAGTGTCCTTTTATCAACTGCAGATTGTATTAAGTGGGCTTGGCCTCGCGGCAATAGCGCCACTTAGCCACGCCCACATTGGCACCGTGTCTAGACCTTTCGGCCGGCTTGTTCCAATGGCTGGCCAAGGGGGCGGGGCCAACTGTGGCGTTGTGGGCGGGGCTATGTGGCGCTAATGCCGCGAGGCCCCGTCCACTTAACACAATCTGCAGTTGATAAAAGATGACTTTTTACTTGAACAAGCATCGTCATGGTATGATGTAAAATAAGGTATGAAAACCGCTAAATTTACCTTTTAAACCTGTGTAGAGATGTCAGAATGCAAAAAGGAGGTGACAGTGTCACTTTAACCCCCGTTCACTGTGCAGGTGCCAAACAGCTAATCCGGTGGTGGTTGTGGGCATCCTGCCGTCTAGTGACTATTGAGCTAATCTGTGGATAGCTCATTGGTGTATTTTGTCCAGAAAACTCCTTTATTTTTTTTTTGTACTTTTTCTGAATAATATACAATAAAGTGTGAACAATGGAAACTATTCCTACTACATGGTTACTCACAGGTAGAAAGACGTCCTATCATGTCTTACTTTACCTCAACCACCTGGTATAAGATGTCGGCTACCGGCACCCTAGATCCATTCTTGTAGGCTTTGATTTGTACTCTACATTCTTAAGATAGATAGCATCATATATCTTCTATCTACATTGTATGTATAAGTGGAGTGGACATTTAATTATTGTTGTCAGCCTTGTTTTATTAGCTATGTATATTCGTGAATTTATACTGCTACTGATACTTTTCTTCTATACCAATGTTATATTATGTGGAAACTCAATAAAATGTTTGAACAATAAAGTGTGAACAAAAAGAGCGATTACAATGCAGAGCATCCAGAAGGATTGATGAAAACAGTAATGATAATTAATAAAATGGTGACAAACTTTACATTTGTAAAGAAGCATTACAGTTGTAAAACGAGTAAAATATGACATTTCAAGAATAAATATGAAAGGAATGAATTAAAAAAAAATGGATCATCTAATAAACAGTATGACCTAGTAAATATGGTAATGGTGCTGTTTAGTTATACTAGACTAATCAAGCGGCAGTAGAAAAAGGTATAAAAAGGCAGGAGCGATGAGTGGCGTTTTTGAAATGTCCAGGATGACATCTTCAGTGGACAAAATGAGTTAGGAGAAATATACATTCTAATCACATTGTCGCCTATGGTTATAATTATGACGACTTATCATGACATCTTCAATGTTGGTCATATAGATACAATACAATCCTTTCCTTAGTGTTAGTGGTGGGAGTATTGTATTAATGGATACTCATCCATTGAATATAGATGAAACAGAAAATAAATCATGTCAATAAACATATCAAAATAGAAAATACCAATAGCAATAAGGAAAAAAAAGAAAGAAAAAACAAAACAAAAGGGGGGAGGGGGTCTGCCAGTAAGTATTTAATCTATAGTAGTACCAGATTTCCGAGAGAACTTGCCAGTTCCTGAGTGTAATACCAACGTGTATGTTGAAATTTTATCATCAAAACCCCTTTAAAGGGAACCTGTCACCCCCCGTGCCGGGGTGACAGGCTACCAACCCCCCGCTACAGCCCCCTATACTCACCTGATCCCACCGGGTCCCGCTTCTGGATCCGGTCAGGTCACGGAGATAGCCGCTGCAGCCTGGCACGCGCGCTGAGAGATGAGTCCAACGCTCCATCATTCTCTATGAGCGTTGGACTCATCTCTCAGCGCGCGCGCTGGGCTGCAGCGGCTGGGTTCTCCCTGACCCGAACGGATCCAGAAGCGGGACCCGGCGGGATCAGGTGAGTATAGGGGGCTGTAGCGGGGGGTCGGGAGCCTGTCACCCCGGCACGGGGGGTGACAGGTTCCCTTTAAGCAGTTGTGAATATTGTAATTGTAATATTGCTGGACACTCCATTGTAATTACACCCCCGATTCTTGACGTCACAGTATTTAAGAGAATCTGAAGTCTCCCTGATCTACTAAATTAAGGGAAATAGCCCTATATGTGCATTTCCTATAATTAATGTACATTAGAAATTTGTCTAACTTTCCATAAGTAATAACATATTAAAAAATAGTTTGCTCCGGAGTTGTCCTTTAAGGAGTTGCATGCAGATGGGCAAGCACCTACTCATCAGCCACAGTGCTTGAGTCAAGCTGATGCCATCTCTCCATTTACACGCACCGATACTACAGTAGAACATGTACTTTTGAGGGACTGTGTTAGTTTTTGCATTTTGCTAAATATGAAGAAGAGCTTTTAAAAAGGTTGATACGTGTTTAATCTGTTTTTGACCTCTTTCTCTTATTTTTCCAAAGGCCCAATGTGGAGTGCCGCAATATGCGCTTTGGCATGTTGAAAGACCATCGTTCTGTGACCGGGCCCGTTACAGCTTTTGATGGTGCCATTCTCTACCTTCCTGTCAAGCTTCCAAAGGTACAAGGAGTATACAGATATATACATTTTCACCCTGTTTGAGATGCCATAAACAGGGAAAAAATGACGAAAGGGGTTTTATACTGTAGGATTTGTAAAATGCTGTTTTTTTCCAGAATCAACACCTCTTCTGTCCTCAGATTGGGTGTGGTATTGCAGCTCAGTTGCTTTGAAGTGAATGGAGCTGAGTTGTATTACCACAAACCTGAAGATGTGTGAGGATTTTCAGCTATGATTTTCTAATTCTGGATAACCTCTTCAAGGAATGGAAATTCAATGTAGGACTTACTGCTCCATGTGTTTTGCAGAAAGTGGAACTAGAAAGTGAGCGTCGAACTGATGGACAGAAGATAAATGTCACTATACAAATGACCAAGATCCTAGAACCCAGTTCAGACCTTTGCATTCCATTCTATAATGTTGTGATTAGAAGGTAAGAAATATATTGTGTATGTGCTTCTGTAGTTAAAGAAGCTGTTTTTCTCGTCTTATCGGGAGACACAGGAACCATGGGTGTAGGCTGACAATAGCCTATGCTGGTAGAAGACTAAAAGCAAGAAGAAACCAATTATGAATATAGGTTTTATTCTTTGCGATGCGATCATTTGGATACATGTACATCTGTTATGCTGCATTTAGGGGCTTATGTATACAAATGACATACAGATATAGTTACAGGGTAGGGATATTGCTCTGTTCTGTTTTATCATTTTCACTTGTGGATGTTGTTCCAGAGTAATGAAAATCCTGGATATGAAGCTGGTTGGTAGAAATTTCTATGACCCCACAAGTGCCACAGTGCTGCAGCAATACAGGTCAGCTATGTCTATATATAGATCCCTGCTACTTAACTATATAATAACCTGCACGCTGCCAGTATTATTGGATGCTATTTTTCACACTAAAGAAAATTGATCTCATATTGATGACTGACCTGCCTTTTTCCCCATTCATAGCCATTTATAATCGACCCTTGTAGTGGTCTGGTCCCTTTTAGAGTCATTGCCTCTACACACAAGTACCTGCTATTCACTGTGCCCTATAACATGAATGGTCCGCTTTGCACCATATTCATTTCTCTAAATCCACAATCATGCTGGCTCAGTATGTTTTTCTGGTGGTGTTTGGCTGCCTCAGTAATATTTTTTTGTAGTGGTTGCATTGTAGTAAATGACTATTAAAGGTATCAAATATATGTCCTATAACATTTATAATCCTTCATATTGTGCTAACCGTGGCGTCAGACTGACATTGAGTTTCAGAACTGCTATAATGTGCATTGTGTTCTAGATTGCAGGTATGGCCAGGATTTGCCGCCAGTATACGCAGGACAGATGGAGGTCTGTTTCTTCTAGCTGATGTCACCCATAAGATTATTCGGAATGATTCTGTGCTGGACATCATGTAAGTTCTAGTCCTTTGGTGAAATGTATTAACTATTATAAATAAAATGTCCTTATATGTATTTAAAGGCTTACTGTTCTTGATTGTCTGAGTTAGTTATCGGCTTCATTGATCACACTAGCCCCTCATTGGATCATATCTCTTCCTTATTAGTATTTTGAGCCAATGTCATCGGAAGACTACTAACTCAAAATGTTTTCAGGAAACCCATAAACATACAAAAATGGTGAGGGAAATGACACTGCCTGTCAGGGGTGGCATATATTAGGCAGCTGCAGTTGATAATTTAAAAAGAAATGAAGTAAGCAAATGTAAGGCTCTGAGTGGCTCAAAGACTAAATTGTGACTGGGTCAGAGCATCTACATAGCAGCAGGTCTTTTTGGTTCTACTAAAAAATGGTTCAAGGTAGGATAATCAGTGGGCCAACATCATGGTCATCCAAAGATCATAGATACATGGGGAGAAAAGATTAGCCTGTCTGCTCTGCTCAACCATAAGAGCTACTGTAGCTGCTGAAAAAGTTGTACCTGGTAATGGTAGAAAAGTGTTAGAATCTATAAGGCTTCACACCGTTTATTAAATGGGCCAGTATAGCTGTAGGCCAGTCAGATTGCCCATGCAGATTGTTGCTGAAAGCTTCTTACTATGGGCTTGAAAGCATTCAAAGTAGACTATAGAGCAATGGAAGAAGGTCTGATGAATGACATTTTCTTTTACATCCTGTATAGACAACTGAATGGATGTATGTTACACCTCCAGGGTGCCCTATGGGAAGAATGCATGCTGGTAGAGGCAGTATGATACTCTGGGCAATGTTCATTTTGGGTTGTTTCATTCATTTGAATGGTAAACTGTGGCTTGTACCACCTACCTAAACATTGTAAAGACCAAGTCCACCTTTTAGTGGCTGTGGGATTCTTTAATCGCAGCGGCCTCTTTGTGCAGCATAATGCCCCGGCTAGACTGCTGACAATTTTCAGGGATGAGGAACATGACAAGGATCTTGGTGGTCATTTGGCCTCTAACTTCCGCGGACTTCAATTCAATCGAACCTCAGTGGGATGAGCTGGGAAAACAAGTGTGATCTATGGAGGCCATCACAACTGTTACAGTATTATTCTTAGCTTGAATACAAAAGGAGGAGTTTTTACTCACCGTAAACTCTCTTTCTCGTAGTCTTCATTGGGGGACACAGACACCGTGGGGTATAGGCTGCTGCCACTAGGAGGCTGACACTAAGAAAAAACAAAACAAGTCGGCCCCTCCCAGCAGGCTATACCCGCCCACTGGCACTGAGCTAATTCAGTAGTGAAAAAGCAGTAGGAGGAGCCGAAACAACCATAAAGAAAAAACAGTCCACACTCAAAATCTGAAAAAAAAAACACAGGCCAACAGGCAACCTTAATCAGACAACAGAGGGTGGGTGCTGTGTCCCCCAATGAAGACTACGAGAAAGAGAGTTTACGGTGAGTAAAAACTCCTCCTTTCTCGTGCGTCTTATTGGGGGACACAGACACCGTGGGACGTCCAAAAGCAGTCCCTTGGGTGGGAAGAGACAGAGTGGAGCTAAGAAGAGGAAGAAGCCACTGCTGCCTGCAAGACCATGCGGCCCAGACTCGCATCGGCCGATGCAAACGTGTCCACACGGTAAAACCTAGAAAAGGTGTGCAGCGAGGACCACGTGGCGGCCTTACAGAGTTGAAGATCTGAGGCCCCATGACGAATGGCCCAGGAAGCCCCAACCGAACGAGTCGAGTGAGCTGCAATCCGGAACGGGGGCGACTTACCCTTACTCCGGTAAGCCTGAGCGATGGCGGAGCGGACCCAGCGAGCCAGGGTCGCCTTAGACGCTGCTGACCCCTTTCGAGGACCCTCAGGGATGACAAAGAGTGAGTCCGAGTGTCGAAGAGACTTTGTCCTGGAGAGATAGATGCGCAGGGCGCGAACCACATCCAGCTTGTGGAGCGCGCGCTCCCTTGGATGAGAGGGGGCCGGGCAGAAAGAGGGAAGAACAATATCTTCGTTGAGGTGGAAAGGCGAAACCACCTTGGGCTGAAAAGAAGCCACGGGCCTAAGTACCGCCTTGTCCTGGTGCAACACCAGCAGGGGAGGACGGCAAGAAAGGGCTGCCAATTCCGAAATCCTCCGGACAGACGTAACCGCCACCAGGAAAGCCACCTTAAAGGACAAGATGGCCAAAGGCACTTCCCGGAGGGGCTCAAACGGAGGGGACTGCATAGCATCCAGGACGAGATTCAGATCCCACGGGGGAACTGGGTGCCGATAAGGAGGTGCAATGCGCGCCACTCCTTGGAGAAAAGTCCTGACTTGAGGAACTGACGCCAATGGTCTCTGGAAAAAAACTGAAAGGGCAGAAACCTGGCCCTTAAGAGAGCTCAGAGCTAAGCCTGCGTCCAGACCTGCCTGGAGGAAGGCCAGGAGTTGCGCCAGAGAAAAGGGAAGTGGAGGCGCAGAACAGGCCTCACAGTGACGGAGGAAAGCCTTCCAACAACGATAATAAATCCTTGCCGATGCAGGCTTCCGGGCCCTGATCATGGTCCTAATGACCGCATCAGAGAAACCACGTGATTTCAGAATCCAGGTTTCAACAGCCACGCCGTCAAACGTAGCGTGGCTAAACGCGGGTGGCAGAGCGGACCTTGAGTGAGAAGATCCGGTCGGTCTGGTAGACGCCAGGGGACGTCGGCGGCGAGGTTCACGAGATCCGTGTACCAGGCGCGCCGTGGCCAGTCCGGGGCCACGAGGATTACCGGAAGTCCTTCCGACTTTATCTTTCTCACCACCCGCGGCAGAAGCGGGAGAGGAGGAAAGATGTAAGGGAGGCTGAACCGACGCCAGGGAATCACCAAGGCGTCCGAGGCCAGAGCCAGAGGGTCCCTCGTCCGGCAGACGAACTTCGGCAGTCTGTGGTTGAAGCGAGACGCCATCAGATCCACATCCGGTGTCCCCCACCTGCGACAGATCTGGGAGAACACCTCGGGATGCAGGGTCCATTCCCCTGGATCCACCCGTGCACGACTCAGATAGTCGGCCATCCAGTTGTCCACACCCGGAATGTGAACAGCGGACAAGGCAAGCACGATTTCCTCCGCCCAGGAGAGGATCAGCGCCACTTCCATCATGGCGGCCTTGCTGCGGGTCCCGCCCTGATGATTCACATAAGCCACTGCAGTGGCGTTGTCTGTCTGCACCCGAACGGGGAGACCGTGGAGCTGTGTCTGCCAGTGCAGAAGGGAGAGCCGAATCGCCCGCAGTTCGAGGATGTTGATGGGGAGGCAAGCTTCCTTGGCCGACCAGGTTCCCTGAACCGTCAGATCGTTCCAAACCCCTCCCCAGCCCCGCAGGCTGGCATCGGTGGTCACAATCTGCCAATGAACGGGAAGGAAGGAGCGACCCAGAGAGAGGCTCGGAGACCGTAACCACCACTGAAGGTCTTGGCGGAGGCGAGCCGGTAGTTTCACCCTCCGATCTAGAGAGGGGAGTGACCTGTCCCACCGTGACAGCAGGAAGAGCTGCAGGGGGCGGGAATGAAACTGGGCAAAAGGGATCGCCTCCATAGACGCCACCATCTTCCCCAGAACCCTCATACAGGAACGTATGGACACAGGGCGGTGGCTGCAAAGAGCTCTGATATTGGCCTGAAGGGACTGCAACTTGTCCTCTGGAAGGAAAACGCGGGCCTGTACTGAATCCAACCGCATCCCCAGAAAAACGATGGACTGGGCAGGGACCAGGGAGGACTTGGAACGGTTGAGCAGCCAACCGAAGCGGGAGAGCGTATCCAGGGTGATGTGGAGGCTCTCTAAATTCTGGTCCTTGGATGGGGCTTTGACGAGTATGTCGTCCAAGTAAGGAGTTACTGAGACACCTCGAGCCCGAAGAAGAGCCATGACAGCCGCCATGGTCTTCGTGAAAACCCGCGGAGCCGAAGCCAGGCCGAACGGAAGAGCCACAAACTGATAATGCTCTTCCCCTACTGCAAAACGCAGGAAACGTTGATGAGGAGGATAAATCGGCACGTGAAGATACGCGTCCTGAATATCCACCGAAGAAAGAAACTCGCCTGGCTCCAGAGATGCGATCACAGAACGCAGGGACTCCATCCGGAAGTGAGATAGTCGGACGTGACGATTCAGACGCTTGAGGTCTAGAATCGGACGCACCGAACCGTCCCTCTTCGGAACCACGAATAGGTTCGAATAGAACCCGCGGAACCGTTGAAGAGGAGGGACGCGAACAATCACTCCCTTCGAGAGGAGGGAAGGGATGGCCTGGAAAAAACCGTCCGCCAGGGCAGGGGACCTGGGAGGACGAGAAAGGAGAAAACGATCGCGGGGAACGGAAACGAACTCGATCTTGTAACCCTGTGAGATCAGTTCTCGCACCCAGGCGTCCTGAACATGAGCAAGCCAGACCTCCCGGAACAACAGGAGGCGGCCGCCCACCTGAGGAGATCCGGGTGGAGGAAAACCTTAAGGAGGAGGAGGGCTTGGAGGTGCCAGGCTTAAAGGGTGGGCGGGAGGCGGCAGATCGCGCCTGCCAGGAAGAACGGTTCTTAGAGAAACCGGACCTTTTGTTCTGAGGGGCCGCCGACTTTCCGGAGCGAGACGGCGGAAGCGACCGAAAGGAACGAAAGGAGCCTGGTTTGCGACGGGGATCCTGACGCTTGGGGCGCTGCTGGGGAAGATTGGTACTCTTCCCCCCCGTGGCATCGGAAATTATGTCATCCAGACGTTTCCCGAAGAGACGAGAGCCCGCAAAAGGAAGACTGGTGAGAGAACGCTTGGAAGCGTTGTCAGCCCGCCACTCCCGAAGCCACAAGGACCGGCGAATGGCTACAATATTGGCCGACGCAAAAGCCGAACAGGCTGCAGCGTCCAGAGAAGCCGAACAGAGGTACTGAGCCGCGTCCTGAACCTGTTGGGCGAGGTCGGCCAAGTCCTCGGCCGATACGCCAGATGTAAGGCCGTCCCTCAGTTGCTTAGCCCACACTGAAATGGACTTAGACACCCAAGTGGAAGCAAGTGTGGGAAGGAGAGAGGAGCCAGCGGCCTCAAAAGCTGACTTAGCTAAGGACTCAGTGCGTCTGTCAGTGGAATCCTTAAGAGACGACGCATTGTCCAGCGGAAGAGTCGTGACCTTGGTCAGCCGAGAGATCGGGGGATCCACAGAAGGCGGACCTGACCAGCGAGACACGAGGTCTTCGGGGAAAGGATAAAGAACCGACAAGTGTTTAGGCTTAGAGAAACGCTTGTCTGGGGTCTTCCAAAATTTGGAAAACAGGTCATCAAATTCCTTGTGACTGGGGAAAGTGCTGCGGACACGGTGGCCGCTTTTATGGAAAAAGACCTCATCAGCAGGCGATGGGTCCGGAGCATCCTTCAACTGGAAGGTATCGCGGACTGCGGCCACAAGGCTGTCCACAGTGGAAGCCGCGTGAGAAACATCTTCAGGATCAGAGTTGGAAACCGACTCTGAATCCGACAGATCTCCTGGCGAATGGGATCGCCTGTTAGGAGAGAGATGCGTGGGGGCCAGGCTAGTTCCAGGGGAGCCAGAGGAAGAGCGAGAAGAGGCACGGCGAGGACGCTTGTGGGAGCGGCTCCTGCCGGGACGGACGCCACTGACTGCCGGTCGGGATTGGGCGGGCGCTGAAGAAGTAGCAGACAGGCGGTCGAGGGCGGCCGCCACAGACTGAGACAACTGAGCCATCTGCGACACTGACTGGCAGAGAGAGCGCGCCCAGGCCGGGGCAGACTCCTCAGACTCCGGTGGGGGGTCCTGAGTAGGGGACAAAGACGAACAGGACTGCATGGAGCAAGCAGCGCAGAGAGGCTGAGAGTGGCCAGAAGCAGATTTAGTGTTACAAGACGTACAGAAATAGTAGGTAACAGAGGAAGGAGGAGGATGCTGGCGGCGTGTGGATTCAGATCTTGAGTCAGACATAATGAAAAAAATTAAATATATATATCTATATTAGTAAAACCAGCCAGCTAGTGAATTCCTTCAGGCAGGCAGCTGTTGGAGACTAAGAAGTAACCAAAAAGCCTGCAGAATAACAGAAAAACATACAGTGAAAAACTCAGGACAGTAATAGAAAAAACAACCAGGCATAAGAGTCCCAGAGAGGCCTTACCAGACAAATCCGGACAAAAAAAGGCCGAGGTCCGGTCAGGGCACAGGACGGCTGCTGAGGGCAAGATGAGCAGAAGAAGCTGGCCAGGAACGGCAGGCTGGGGGCTGTAGTCCCACAGAATGAGGGCTCTTGCGACCGGGGAGCTGCAGTCTGCTGTACCGACCGGGCTGCACAGGAGCGCGTCACGAGCGGAGTGACGCGTCACGTGCGTGCGTGGTGACGTCAGGCGTCGGCCCGCGCGGGAAATACAAAAAAAGACCGGGAAGAGCGGCGTGCGGACAGAGGAGGCCGCGAAACCGGAAGTCACGGGCCGGACCCCGGAAGTCGCGGCCCGTAGGAGAAGAGGAGGCCCCGCACCCGGCACCTACAAGACCGGCATCCCAGGACCCGACCCCCGCATGCGGTGACGGTAGTAAGACCGGAACGCCGCAAGAGGACGCGGGGGACACGGGAGCCGGAAGCGCATGAGAGGGGCCGCCGTAGGGGGCGGCGGGAGAGGGCGGCGGGCGGGGGCGGCGTCCGCTGGAGGGGACCGGGGGACCCGTACAACCCACGGGAGGGAGGGAAGAGAGAGCCGGGGAGGAACTACTTACCCCTCTGAAGCCCATGGATCTTCTGCCGGCACTGTGCCGCGCTGCCGCGCGCAGCTTTGGGGGGCTGGGCGGGCAGGGGCTGGCGGAGCAAGTCCGCATAAGGAGCAAACAGACAGCAGGGCTAGTCTGTGTCCTGGGCGCTGGGTCCGGCCGGTGGCAACCTAGGGTAAACAGCCCCTTTCCAGTTAGGGTCTGTGCCCTGGTTGCATGAGGGGGGGATCAGGGTGAGTCTTTAAATGACCCACCGTGCCCCGACCTGTAAAAAGAAAGAGTTAAATTTACAGAAAAAAACACAAGCAGAAACTGGTCTGGAGCAACCAGACCTGCGTCTGCCTCCTACTGACACTAAGCTAAACTGAATTAGCTCAGTGCCAGTGGGCGGGTATAGCCTGCTGGGAGGGGCCGACTTGTTTTGTTTTTTCTTAGTGTCAGCCTCCTAGTGGCAGCAGCCTATACCCCACGGTGTCTGTGTCCCCCAATAAGACGCACGAGAAACTTAGTTTCATGTCAGCAGCTCTTAATGTTATTGCATTGTCTCTTACAAAGTCTTAAGGGCTGCAGTGTGACTGCCAGAACCGGTCTGGGTGTTAGTGAGTATGTCTATACCATTGTACAGACTTTGACAGATTGCTTCTTTTCATTGTGTTAAAGCTCATGGAATTATCCCATGCTGATACTATGATTGATTTTCGACACATATAAACTCCCAGATAGAATACTGTGTTTCACAGCTTAATGTTAATGATTATAGAGCACATGGTTGGGCTTGTTTCTTTGCAGCACGTCAAAGGGAAAAAAAACTCTTTAAGTTTCAAACCTCTGGAACACCCACATTGATAGACAACCTTTAGAATTGTTAGAGACTCGCAACAGCAGCACTTTTGAAAACAAGAACAGCGCAGCACAGTGTCAGCGCTAAACCCAGTTATGTCTGTCAGGCCCATAGAGAGTGAATGAAGCAGCAATAAGCCTGTTCGAGTGCCGCTCCATTCCCTGTTTGGACAGGGGTCCCTGTCCTTGTGATCACAGGGACCCCTACTGTTCAAATACTTATTACCCTCTTGCTGACCATGTCTTGCTGTATCAGTTTACTTTTTGTATATTCACTGTGAACATTGTCGATTAAAGGATACGAGTAACAAAATTGATGTCTCTGGGGCTGTATGTCGTTGGAAGTTCGGATTGCCTTGGATACGTCTAATGCTGGCTGAGTTAATTTATAATAGGGCTAGTGCCTGGAAGTCGGCTGGTGTGGGACATATCCAAGGCAGCCCAATCTTGTGTCGGCAGCTGTGTCTGTAAAGACTTCAGCATCATAAGAGGTATGCTTTTCTGTATTTTACGGATATTTTTCCCATGTTTTTCATGAGCAAGTTGGGTCAAAAATGATGGGTAAGAAAACATACCCTCAGCTTGATAGTTGTCAATAGTATCAGTGGGGGGGACTAAAAAACTAATTGAGAATCAACCACTGATTGTGGAACTTGATGCTGGTTGTTGGATGTTCAGTTGTGTGTAAGATTTGGTGCCAATATAAACAGAATGGAAAGGCTATGAATGGGAAACATTTGGATAGACCAAGAAAGAGACCAAAGTGTCAGGATAAAAATGTAAAAGCAATAAGAAAATACACAACAAAACTGAATGAAATGAGATGTAAATAAAGGAAATCCATTGGATAAGGAGATGATGGTGGAACCTTTGGTGCTCTTCTAATGAAGCACAAAGCTTTCTGCCCGAGCAAAGCAATTTCATTTCCCTTTCATCTGTCATATGAGGTTACATACTGTATCACAGGAGATGGTGATTATTTTTTTTTTTCTGGATAGGGGTTTCTGATACATGGAGTGATTTACAGGTATGTTACAGATCCCCCACACTATGAAATGAAGGAGAGTTGTATACGTTTTCATTTTAGTTGCCATAGCTGCAGTGGTTACGGAAAGTATTCAGACGCCTTTAAATTTTTCACTCTTTGTTTCATTGCAGCCTTTTGATACGTTCAAAAAAGTTATTTTTTTGTTGCTCATAAATGTGCACTTTGCACCCCATCTTGACAGAAAAAACCCCAGAAATGTAGATACATAAGTACTTAGACCCTTTGCTCGGTATTGAGTAGACGCCCCCTCCGTTTTGGTCTAGTACAGCCATGAGTCATATTGGGAGTGATGCAACAAGTGTTTCACACCTGGATTTGGGAATCCTCTGCCATTCTTCCTTGCAGATCCTCTCCATTTCCCTAAGGTTGGATGGTGAACATTGGTGGGCAGCCATTTTCAAGTCTCCCAGGGGACATATGAAAGCCCCATGAAGGACCCCCAGATTATGAGAAATAAGATTTTCTTGTCTGATGAGACAAAGATTAAACTTTTGGGGTATGTGTGGCGAAAACCAGGCACTGCTTATCACCTGCCTAATACAATACCAACAGTGTAACAAGCGGTGGCAGCATCATGCTATATGGGGGGGGGGGGCGGGGGGGGGGCGGGGGGGGGGGGCAGGCAGACAGTGAGACATGGTGGCAGCATCATGCTATGGCGGGACAGACAGTGAGACATGGTGGTGGCAGCATCATGCTATGGCGGGACAGACAGTGAGACATGGTGGTGGCAGCATCATGCTATGGCTGGACAGACAGTGAGACATGGTGGAGGTAGCATCGTGCTGTGAGGCGACAGGATGACTGGTTGCAAATAAAGGAAATATGAATGTGGCCAAGTACGGAGATATCCTTGATAAAAAAAAAACCTCTTCCTGAGTGCTCTGGACCGAAGGTTCATCTTCAAACAAGACAATGTCCCTAAGCACACAGCTAAAATAACAAAGCAGCAGCTTCAGAACAACCCAGCCAGATCCCTGACCTAAACCCAATTGAGCATTTTTGGGGAGACTTGAAAATGGCGTCCATCAACGTTCACCATCCAACCTGAGGGAACTGCAGAGGATCTGCAAGGAAAAATGGCAGAGGATCACCAAATCCAAGTGTGAAACACTTGTTTCATCATTCCCAATACGACTCATGGCTGTACGAGCTCAAAGGGAGGGGGCTTCTACTCAATACCGAGCAAAGGGTCTAAATACTTATGACCATGTGATATTTCAGTTTTTCTTTTATTAATTTTCCAAATAGATTCATTTCTCACTCATGTCATTGGGGGACACAGACAGTGGGTATAGGCTTGGACACTAAGCAAAGAAAAAAAGTTTTGGCCCCTCCCACCAGTCTATACCCCGCCTCCAGGAACTGAGCTTATCAGTTTTAGCTTAGTGTCAGTAGGTGTCAGACACTCCTGCAGTTACTGCAGGTTTCTGCTTTTTGTTACTTTAGTTTGTTTTTTCTTCCCATTCTCTTCCTTTTAGGTGGGGCAACATACACCTCGGTCTCATGTTCTCCCTAAAAAGAAAAGAGGCTTCATGAGTGATTGCCACTCCTCTGCATCCCCCCAGCCCAAGGGTCACCCAGACTTCTGTAAAGTGTTCCCCCCTTTACCAGTAGACCCCCCTCCTGGCGAGCGGCACGCTGAAAGCGTGGCCCTGCTGGTCTCATTAGGGAGCTGAAGAGAAGAGGAGCAAGAGGGTGAATATACAAATCCCTGCTAAACTATTGCCTTTTCCTTTTCTCGCTTTCCTTTTTCCTTTCCTCCAGGGGGTGTTTATTTGCCCTTCAGCACCAATAGCAGGCCAGCACGTGCTATTGGTGCTGGCTTCTCGCGTGGTCCGTCTGGATCCACTGCAGCCCACTCAGGGAGCACATGTGACCTCTACTGGTCGCAAGCCTCATCAAGATTGGCCGCATGCCTCATCAGATACTAGTAGTCCTGTGTCCTGTACTGTTACAGGGAATTACTACAGGTCCCTTATTTTATTTTTCTACCTGTAGGTAACTATGGAAATGTGAATCTTTTTCTCTCTCCTTTTCTTCACTTCTGGCCCGCTGTCCTAGATTTTCTTTCTCAAGGCTTCATTTCTCTACCACAGGGCAGCCTAGACAGACCAGCTGGTCTTTTTTTCTGCCGACAATCTTCTATGTGATCTTCTGTGTAACAATCTTATATGTAACAGACTACAGTTAAGACAGCAGGTGCTTCACCCTCTCTACAGCAGTACTCGTATTACAGAGGTACCATCCTGCTTCTAATATGTCACTGACTAGTGATGCTACAGTAGTAGCATCCTATCTGTTGCAATGCACTGGTTACCACTACATCAGCAGTTGTACAGGTGACATAATTATACCAGATACAGGCTTACATACAGTAGTTCTTCTTTGTACAGGTGATGTAATTATGCCACGGCAGCTACACCCTGGTGGCACTGTCTATGGCTGTATCGGTTGTCTCCTAACTCTATTTTGTCAGGTAAAGTAATCATGCCATACCAGTATCATCCTTACTGGTCATATGACTATCACAACACCAGTGGTTATACCTTACTTCCCCAGGAGACGTAATTGTACCATAGTGATACCATCCTACCTGGCGTAAGGCACAGATTATCACTACATCAGTGATCACATTACTCCCTTCCACAGATGACGTAATTTCACTTTCAACTCCCAATTGGTGTTGCCACACTTGGTCGGGGGTTAAGTGCAGGTCAACAGCCAGTTTACACCAAGGACTCATATGGGTCTCTGAGATAACCATCCTCCTTGGACGGAATCTTTTAATGTTGGCCATATGGCTCTGTCACCCTCTGGCTTGAACGGTGGTCTTTTCTTTGGCTCTTAATTGTTACCTGGTTTCTTCCTGATGCCCACTCACCCTCAATGTACTCCTTACCTCCTTTTGTTTCATCTTTTGGTACGTTAAGACAGCGGTTATAAGCATACCTGGTGGCTTCCTCTTGGTCTTGTCCTGTGTGGCCTGTCATCCCTGGGTTTTTTTTTTGCTCCCACAACAACTTGCCAATTGGATCTTTTATCCTCCCACGTTTCCCCTTTAGTCTAGGTCTGGGTCAGGCAGTTGTCTTTCTTTCCTTACGCTTTCTTAAAGGGAACCTGTCACCCCCCGTGCCGGGATGACAGGCTCCCGACCCCCCGTTAGAGCCCCATATACTTACCTAATCCCGCCGGGTCCCGCTTCTGGATCCGGTCGGGTGACGGAGATCTCAGCCGCTGCAGCCCGGCGTGCGCGCTGAGAGATGAGTCCAACGCTCATAGAGAATGACGGAGCGCTGGACTCTCCTGTCATTCTCTATGAGCGTTGGACTCATCTCTCAGCGCGCGCGCCGGGCTGCAGCGGCTGAGATCTCCGTCATCCGACCACCTCCAGACGCGGGACCCGGCGGGATTAGGTAAGTATAGGGGCCTCTAACGGGGGGTCGGGAGCCTGTCACCCCGGCACGGGGGGTGACAGGTTCCCTTTAATAAATAACTTCCTTTGGTTTCTTGTCTGCTCTCATCTGATTTCTGTTCCTTGTCCTCCCTTCCCATCCCTGGGAATGTTCTTTTCTTCATGCCTGTGGTGATCTGCTTTGTGTACCGCTCCTGGGCATTCGAAGATGCCATTCTTTCAGGCTGGCTCTGTCACAGCCTAGGTGGCTAGAGCTCCTCGCTCTCTCACCTCAGTCCTGGGGACTTCACGGCCCATGCGCCATAGACCCCTGGTTGCTTAGGTGTACCCAACGGCTTCCTGATCTTTTCTGTACGACTTACCCTGGTCGTAAGGTGCAGCCTTTCTATCCAGTAAGGTTTCCTGACCATTATTCTCTGCAGGTGGCAGTATGTTAGCAGGTTGGTTGTACTATGTCTTTATTCCCACCCTTGCGGACTGCTTTAGGATGTCCCACTGTCTGCGTCCCCCCATGATACGAGCGAGAAAATAGGATTTTGTACTTGCCCTAAAATCCTTTTCTCGTCGAAGTTCATTGGGGGACACAGCTCCCATCCAGTATCTCTTTTTGTGGGCTCTCTGGTTTTAGATGTTCTGCTGGATGGTTTCCTTCCTTCCCCTGTTATGGTCCATCAGCAGTTCTGTTTCTAAACGTGTTGTGCACCTTCTGTTTGCTTCTCCTGGCTGCTCCTACTGCTCGTGTACAAACTGATTGTCTCAGTGCCTGCAGGCGGGGTATAGCCTGGGGGGTGGGGGCTAACACTTTTTTTGCTTTGCTTAGTGTCGCCTCCTAGTGGCACCAGCCTGTACCCACTGTCTGTGTCCTCCAATGAACTTTGACAAGAAAAGTATTTTACGATGAGTACTCACGAAATCCTATTTTCTGTGGAATTTTTTTTTTCTTTTTTCTGTCAAGATCGGATGCAGAGTGTACATTAGTGGACAATGAACTTTATTGAACTTACCAAATGGCTAAAATTAAACAAAGAGTGAAAAATTTTAAGGAGTCTGAATACTTTCCATACCCACTGTATATGGGTTCCGTACATATCCTGTAAAAAAATAAATAAACAAAAAAACTTTTGCTATGTCAGTGTTGACACTTTCCCCCAATCCACAAGATATAATTTCTAATGGTGGGATTCCTACTAAGGATGCTGCTGCACTATAGTCACCATCGTCTACCTCTTTATCATGTTATAGGCATATTCTGTACGAACAAAGTCGGGAAAACTTCCAAGATGAAGTTACAAAGCAGCTTGTGGGAAGTGTTGTGATCACCAGATACAACAACCGGACGTATCGTATTGACGATGTTGAGTGGAACAAGTCCCCAAAAGATGTCTTTACCATGGCGGATGGTTCAAATATTAGTTTCATAGACTACTACAGGTAACAGTTACGGGGCCTTCCCCATGTGTATAAGTATCAATGTGTGGCAGCCAATTCTTTAAAATAAAATAAAAAAAAAAGAGACATTTTACATTTTTAGTTTTGTGAGGGTGTGGGATTATTTTTAATACTTTTTAACCAGTGTGTTAAATGAATTTCACCAGCGACCTTCTGAACACTGATATAACAAACTGCAAACTGGCCCACAGCACCTTAGTGACAACTGAAAGCACAAATGGGCTGTCTATATGAGGAAAATGGCAGTTTAACGTGTGATCTATTTCAAAAAATAAAAACACCAAATATTAAATCAGTCATTTACATAAGCACTACTTTTTAGGTTTTTCTTTATGGACTGACTTTCTAATGCGCAGAAGGCTGTAGCTATGACATTTTTTCACATAATTTCTGATATTCTCCCATAGACATCCATCATTTTGGTGTGTCTTTATTTTGTTCTTTAAGGCTACAAACTCACGTGGCGCTGTGAATTCGCAGCGAGACTCACTGTGGATCCTTGCCCTGTATCCCCTATGGGCATGCAAACTCGCAGCAGGATGCACATCCCGCTGCGAGTTTGTCTGCAGCCCGCCCAGTTAACCCCCCGGCTGCCTGAGCCTAAACGTCACCTGGTCCTGCTCCGGCTTGCTTCAGCAGTTCCCAGCACGTCCCGCTCGGTCAATCAGTGCGCTGCCCCGCCGCAGCGCTCTGATTGGCTGAGCGGGACGTGAAGACACCGGAAGCCCCGAGGCAAGCCGGAGCGGGGACAAGGTCACATATAGGCTACGGCGGCCGGGGGGTTAACTGGGCGGGCTGCAGACAAACTTGCAGCGGGATGTACATCCTGCTGTGAGTTTGCATGCCCATAGGGGATACAGGGCAGGGATCCACAGTGAGTCTCGCTGCGAATTCACAGCGAGAAACTCGCTCCGGATCCGCCAAGTGAGTTTGTAGCCTTAAAGAACAAAATAAAGACACACCAAAATGATGGGGGTCTATGGGAGAATATCAGAAATTATGTGAAAAAATGTCATAGCTACAGCCTTCCCCACACCAGAAAGTAAGTCCATAAAGAAAAACATAAAAAGTAGTGTTTATGTTAATGACTGATTTAATATTTGGTGTTTTTATTTTTGGAAATAGATCACATGTTAAACTCACTGCGGATCCGCCAAGTGTGTTTGTACCCTAATAGAAATACTTGAATCACATGATGAAGCCAATTGCTTCAGGCCTGTTCTCTGGGACCCCCACTGATCCTGAGAATGAAGGCGTCCCACCCAGTCATTTCACTGTGAATGGAACTGAACCTGGTCCAATTCAAGTGAATGTAACCGTGCCACAGTTTCCCAGCACAGCGGATATCAGAATGCCACCATAGGGAGAAGACTAAGGGTCCTATTACACGGAGCGATTTTTAACAACTAACGATAAACGATCGCAAATGAGTGTTTATCGTTAACCTGAAAACATTTACCATATTACACAGAACGATGGTCGTTAGATACGATCGTTATTATGATCGTTATTGCGTTTATTCCTTCTGATCTCAGAAAAACAATGAACAATGTGCTATTATTACACTGAACGATTAGTGAAAAAATGGGGAACTTGAGCAAACGAACATGGAATTACAGCGAACGATTAACGATAATTTTAGGTTCAGATCTAAATCAATGATCAATGACATACGAACGATTTTTCGATCGTTGCCTGCAATTACACAGAACAATTATCGTTTAAATTCGAATGATATAAAGATTTTTCGCACGATAATCGTCCCGTGTAATAGGGCCCTAAAGGGGCACAGTTCTAAATCAGCACTTCTCTCTCTCATAATTCTCTGCATGTAGGTCTTAGGGTCTATTTACACAGAAAGATTATTTGACAGATTATCTGCCAAAGATTTGAAGCCAAAGCCAGGAATGGATTTGAAGAGAGGAAAAATCTTAGACCTTCCTTTATGACCTGATCTCTATTTATAGTCTGTTTCTGGCTTTGGCTTCAAATCTTTGGCGGATAATCTGTCAGATAATCTTTGTGTAAATGGACCCTTACTACTCACTTTACCATCACTTTATATAATGGGGAAATGCTAGTCATGTAATATTTTGGCTTTTTCTCTTTTGCCACCAGATGGCGCCATCCTCCTTGTTAATCAGACCCACTTCTTTATTGAACTGCACCATTATACAAATGTCAGCTGTCCAGGAACTGAGCTTATAGAGTTGATAGGCTTTCTTTCTCATAAGAGCAGGGTGTTGTCTGCTGTGGTACATTGTTTCTTTCTCGTGCGTCTTATTGGGGGACACAGACACCGTGGGTATAGGCTGCTGCCATTAGGAGGCTGACACTAAGAAAAACCAAAACAAGTCGGCCCCTCCCAGCAGGCTATACCCGCCCACTGGCACTGAGCTAATTCAGTTTAGCTTAGTGTCAGTAGGAGGCAGACGCAGGTCTGGTTACTCCAGACCAGTTTCTGCTTGTTTAGTTTTGAGATGTTTAATCCTTTTCTTCTACAGGTCTGGGGCACGGTGGGTCACTAAAGACTCACCCTGATCCCCCCCTTATGCAACCAGGGCACAGACCCTAACTAGAAAGGGGCTGTTTACCCTAGGTTGCCACCGGCCGGACCCAGCGCCCAGGACACAGACTAGCCCTGCTGTCTGTTTGTTCCTCTATGCGGACTTGCTCCGCCAGCCCCTGCCCGCCCAGCCTTCCAAAGTTGCGCGCGGCAGCGCGGCATAGTGCCGGCAGAAGATTCATGGGACAGGGGTAAGTAAAGTTCCCCTGCTCTCCCTCTCCCTTCTGGGGTTCCCCGGTTCCCTTTCGCGGTCTGTCTGGGCCCTAGTCCCCGTCCCCCCTTCCCAGGCACCTCCAGCTCCGTTCCCTGCACCTTTTCCCTTCCCCGCTGCGTTCCGGTCCTCCTGCCGTCACCGCATGCGGGGGGGTCGGGAACTGGGATGCTGCTTTAGGTGCCGGTTGCGGGGCCCCCCCTTCTCTCTCCCATGGCCGCGACTTCCGGGTCCGGCCGTAACTTCCGGTCCTCGCGGCCTCTTCTTCCCGCGCGCGCGCGCGCCGCCTCTTCTTCTCTGGTCCGTTTGAATTTCCCGCGCGCGGTCTTTCTCCCGCGCGGGCCGACGTCTGACGTCACTCCGCACGTGACGCGTCACTACGCTCGTGACGCGGTCTCCTGTTCAGCCCGTTCGGTGCGGCAGCCTGCGCAGCTCCATAGTCGTCAGGAGTCTTCAGTCCCGTGACTACAACCCCCAGTCTGTTCTTCCTGGCCAGTCTTCTGCTGTCCATCCTACCTCTGCAGCCGTCCTGTGCCCTGCCGGACCTCTGCCTTTTTTCACAGATTGATGCCTGGTAAGGTCTCTATGGGACTTTGTGCCATGTTTTTTTCTGTCTTTCTGAGTTTTCTCATTGTGTGTATTCTGTCATTCTGCAGGTGTCTGGTTTCTTCTCAGCTCCAGCATTTATCTGCCTGTAGGAATACACTAGCTGGCTGTGTTTTTTCTTACTAATATATGTATATATATATTTAGTTTTTTTCATTATGTCTGACTCAAGATCTGAATCCACACGCCGCCAGCATCCTCCTCCTTCCTCTGTTACCTACTATTTCTGTACGTCTTGTAACACTAAATCTGCTTCCGGCCACTCTCAGCCTATCTGCGCTGCTTGTTCCATGCAGTCCTGTTCGTCTATGTCCCCTACTCAGGACCCCCCTCCGGAGTCTGAGGAGTCTGCCCCGGCCTGTGCGCGCTCTCTCTGCCAGTCAGTATCGCAGATGGCTCAGTTGTCTCAGTCTGTGGCGGCCGCCCTTGACCGCCTGTCTGCTTCTTCTTCAGCGCCCGCCCAATCACGCCCAGCAGCCGGTGGCGTACGGCCCGGCAGGAGCCGCTCCCACAAGCGTCCTCGCCGTGCCTCTTCTCGCTCTTCCTCTGGCTCCCCTGGAACTAGTTTGGCCCCTACTCATATCTCCCCTAACAGGCGCTCCCATTCGCCTGGAGATCTGTCGGATTCAGAGTCGGTTTCCAACTCGGATCCTGAGGATGTTTCTCCCGCGGTTTCCACTGTGGACAGCCTCGTGGCCCCAGTCCGCGATACCTTCCAGTTGAAGGATTCTCCGGACCCCTCGCCTGCTGATGAGGTGTTTTTCCATAGAAGCGGGCACCGTGTCCGCAGCACTTTCCCCAGTCACAAAGAGTTTGATGACCTGTTTTCCAAATTTTGGAAGTCCCCAGACAAGCGTTTCTCAAAGCCTAAACACTTGTCGGTCCTTTACCCTTTCCCCGAGGACCTCGTGTCTCGCTGGTCAGGTCCACCTTCTGTGGATCCTCCGATCTCTCGGTTGACCAAGGTCACGACTCTTCCGCTGGACAATGCGTCGTCGCTTAAGGATTCCACTGACAGACGCACCGAGTCCTTAGCTAAGTCAGCTTTTGAGGCCTCTGGCTCATCTCTCCTTCCCACCCTTGCTTCCACTTGGGTGTCTAAGTCCATTTCAATGTGGGCTAAGCAACTGAAGGACGGCATTACTTCTGGCGTATCGGCTGAGGACTTGGCCGACCTCGCCCAACAGATTCAGGACGCAGCTCAGTACCTCTGCTCGGCTTCTCTGGACGCTGCAGCCTGTTCGGCTTTTGCGTCGGCCAATATTGTAGCTATTCGCCGGTCCTTGTGGCTTCGTGAGTGGCGGGCTGACAACGCTTCCAAGCGGTCTCTCACCAGTCTGCCTTTTGCGGGCTCTCGTCTCTTTGGGAAACGCCTGGATGACATTATTTCTGATGCCACAGGGGGGAAGAGTACCAATCTTCCCCAGCAACGCCCCAAGCGTCAGGATTCCCGTCGCAAACCAGGCTCCTTTCGTTCCTTTCGGTCGCTTCCGTCGACTCGCTCCGGGAAGACTGCGGCTCCTCAGAACAAAAGGTCCGGTTTCTCCAAAAACCGTTCTTCCTGGCAGGCGCGATCTGCCGCCTCCCGCCCCCCCCTTTAAGCCTGGCACCTCCAAGCCCTCCTCCTCCTGAAGGTTTTCCCCCACCCGGATCTCCTCAGGTGAGCGGCCGTCTCCTGTTGTTCCAGGAGGTCTGGCTTGCTCATGTTCAGGACGCCTGGGTGCGAGAACTGATCTCACAGGGCTACAAGATCGAGTTATTTTCCGTTCCCCGCGATCGTTTTTTCCTTTCTCGTCCCCCCAGGTCCCCTGCCCTGGCGGCCGGTTTTTTCCAGGCCATCCCTTCGCTCCTCTCGAAGGGAGTGATTGTTCGCGTTCCTGCTCTTCAGCGGTTCCGCGGGTTCTATTCGAACCTATTCGTGGTTCCGAAGAAGGACGGTTCGGTACGTCCGATTCTAGACCTCAAGCGTCTGAATCGTCACGTCCGACTATCTCACTTCCGGATGGAGTCCCTGCGTTCTGTGATCGCATCTCTGGAGCCAGGCGAGTTCCTTTCTTCGGTGGATATTCAGGACGCGTATCTTCACGTGCCAATTTATCCTCCTCACCAACGTTTCCTGCGTTTTGCAGTAGGGGAAGAGCATTATCAGTTCGTGGCTCTCCCGTTCGGCCTGGCTTCGGCGCCGCGGGTTTTCACGAAAACCATGGCGGCTGTCATGGCTCTTCTTCGGGCTCGAGGTGTCTCAGTAACCCCTTACTTGGACGACATACTCGTCAAAGCTCCATCCAAGGACCAGAATTTAGAGAGCCTCCATATCACCCTGGATACGCTCTCTCGCTTCGGTTGGCTGCTCAACCGTTCCAAGTCCTCCCTGGTCCCGGCCCAGTCCATCGTTTTTCTGGGAATGCGTTTGGATTCAGTACAGGCCCGCGTTTTCCTTCCAGAGGACAAGTTGCAGTCCCTTCAGGCCAATATCAGAGCTCTTTGCAGCCACCGCCCTGTGTCCATACGTTCCTGTATGAGGGTTCTGGGGAAGATGGTGGCGTCTATGGAGGCGATCCCTTTTGCCCAGTTTCATTCCCGCCCCCTGCAGCTCTTCCTGCTGTCACGGTGGGACAGGTCACTCCCCTCTCTAGATCGGAGGGTGAAACTACCGGCTCGCCTCCGCCAAGACCTTCAGTGGTGGTTGCGGTCTCCGAGCCTCTCTCTGGGGCGCTCCTTCCTTCCCGTTCATTGGCAGATTGTGACCACCGATGCCAGCCTGCGGGGCTGGGGAGGGGTTTGGAACGATCTGACGGTTCAGGGAACCTGGTCGGCCAAGGAAGCTTGCCTCCCCATCAACATCCTCGAGCTGCGGGCGATTCGTCTCTCCCTTCTGCACTGGCAGACACAGCTCCACGGTCTCCCCGTTCGGGTGCAGACAGACAACGCCACTGCAGTGGCTTATGTGAATCATCAGGGCGGGACCCGCAGCAAGACCGCCATGATGGAAGTGGCGCTGATCCTCTCCTGGGCGGAGGAAACCGTGCTTGCCTTGTCCGCTGTTCACATTCCGGGTGTGGACAATTGGATGGCCGACTATCTGAGTCGTGCACGGGTGGATCCAGGGGAATGGACCCTGCATCCCGAGGTGTTCTCCCAGATCTGTCGCAGGTGGGGGACACCGGATGTGGATCTGATGGCGTCTCGCTTCAACCACAGACTGCCGAAGTTCGTTTGCCGGACGAGGGACCCTCTGGCTCTGGCCTCGGACGCCTTGGTGATTCCCTGGCGTCGGTTCAGCCTCCCTTACATCTTTCCTCCTCTCCCGCTTCTGCCGCGGGTGGTGAGAAAGATAAAGTCGGAAGGACTTCCGGTAATCCTCGTGGCCCCGGACTGGCCACGGCGCGCCTGGTACACGGATCTCGTGAACCTCGCCGCCGACGTCCCCTGGCGTCTACCAGAGCGGCCGGATCTTCTCACTCAAGGTCCGCTCTGCCACCCGCGTTTAGCCACGCTACGTTTGACGGCGTGGCTGTTGAAACCTGGATTCTGAAATCACGCGGTTTCTCTGATGCGGTCATTAGGACCATGATCAGGGCCCGGAAGCCTGCATCGGCAAGGATTTATTATCGTTGTTGGAGGGCCTTCCTCCGTCACTGTGAGGCCTGTTCTGCGCCTCCACTTCCCTTTTCTCTGGCGCAACTCCTGGCCTTCCTCCAGGCAGGTCTGGACGCAGGCTTAGCTCTGAGCTCTCTTAAGGGCCAGGTTTCTGCCCTTTCAGTTTTTTTTCCAGAGACCATTGGCGTCAGTTCCTCAAGTCAGGACTTTTCTCCAAGGAGTGGCGCGCATTGCACCTCCTTATCGGCACCCAGTTCCCCCGTGGGATCTGAATCTCGTCCTGGATGCTATGCAGTCTCCTCCGTTTGAGCCCCTCCGGGAGGTGCCTTTGGCCATCTTGTCCTTTAAGGTGGCTTTCCTGGTGGCGGTTACGTCTGTCCGGAGGATTTCGGAATTGGCAGCCCTTTCTTGCCGTCCTCCCCTGCTGGTGTTGCACCAGGACAAGGCGGTACTTAGGCCCGTGGCTTCTTTTCAGCCCAAGGTGGTTTCACCTTTCCACCTCAACGAAGATATTGTTCTTCCCTCTTTCTGTCCGGCCCCCTCTCATCCAAGGGAGCGCGCGCTCCACAAGCTGGATGTGGTTCGCGCCCTGCGCATCTATCTCTCCAGGACAAAGTCTCTTCGACACTCGGACTCACTCTTTGTCATCCCTGAGGGTCCTCGAAAGGGGTCAGCAGCGTCTAAGGCGACCCTGGCCCGCTGGGTCAGCTCCGCCATCGCTCAGGCTTACCGGAGTAAGGGTAAGTCGCCCCCGTTCCGGATTGCAGCTCACTCGACTCGTTCGGTTGGGGCTTCCTGGGCCATTCGTCATGGGGCCTCAGCTCTTCAACTCTGCAAGGCCGCCACGTGGTCCTCACTGCACACCTTTTCTAGGTTTTACCGTGTGGACACGTTTGCATCGGCCGATGCGAGTCTGGGCCGCATGGTCTTGCAGGCAGCAGTGGCTTCTCCCTCTTCTTAGCTCCACTCTGTCTCTTCCCACCCAAGGGACTGCTTTTGGACGTCCCACGGTGTCTGTGTCCCCCAATAAGACGCACGAGAAAGGAGGAGTTTTTACTCACCGTAAACTCTCTTTCTCGTAGTCTTCATTGGGGGACACAGCACCCACCCTCTGTTGTCTGATTAAGGTTGCCTGTTGGCCTGTGTTTTTCAGATTTTGAGTGTGGACTGTTTTTTTCTTTATGGTTGTTTCGGCTCCTCCTACTGCTTTTTCACTACTGAATTAGCTCAGTGCCAGTGGGCGGGTATAGCCTGCTGGGAGGGGCCGACTTGTTTTGGTTTTTCTTAGTGTCAGCCTCCTAGTGGCAGCAGCCTATACCCACGGTGTCTGTGTCCCCCAATGAAGACTACGAGAAAGAGAGTTTACGGTGAGTAAAAACTCCTCCTTTTCCTGCATTCACCACCAGACTAATTTCAATGGAAATGTTCATTCAAAGCTGTTTTCAGTTGCTTACAAATATTACAATGTGATTTCTCTATGGTCTGTTACTTGCCGGTGGCTATGACAGTGTAATTTTTTTACACTTCTTTGGCCGCGTATGTCTGTTCTAAATGCAAACTTCTCCTCCGACCTCTGGTAGTAAATTCTTCAACAACAAACCAGCACATGAAAATGTTTTACAGTCCATGCTGTGTTTGCTTACACAGGAACTATGTAATCTGGGTCTCCTATGCTCATATGATTTGCATGGGATATGCTCATATTGTTGGTTTATTATATGGTCAGATAAATGCTAAACTTGTGAAATTGAGAATCTGTGTCAGTTATGGACTCATCTTTAGTGTGTTCTGTCCTGTAGTAAGAATTATGGCATCACAGTGAAAGAAGTGGACCAGCCACTCCTACTACACAGGCCCAAAGAGAGGAAAGATGCTCGGACCAAGGTGCTGTCGATGTCTGTGATATGTACATGGCATTACCTTAAAGCGACTCTGTACCCACAATCTGCCCTCCCCCCCCCCCCCAAAACCGCTTGTACCTTCAAATAGCTGCTTTTAATTTAAGATCTGTCCTGGGGTCCATTCGGCAGGGGATGCAGTTATTGTCCTAAAAAACAACTTTTAACTGGCAGATAACAGAAAAGAGTTAATAGCGGTCAGCTCACCTCTAAGCTGGGTCAATACGAATCCTTGTGTGTTGAGAGAGGGTGCACGGGTCCGGCTTCGGCCAACTGCCAATTCGTGGGAAGATATCAAAAGGTGATGGTCCCAGCACTCCAAGTTAAAATTATGCAAAATCTTTATTTCATACCAAAAAGTAAAAACAGCTCATGCATGGTATACAGGAGGAACCTACGCGTTTCGCGCGCATGCGCGCTTAGTCATGGTCTAATGAGCATAGCAAGTAACATATGTTAAAAACAAAAGTAAACCAATCATGAGTGTGGATATGCATCCGTCATGAGTGACGCATCATAAACGTCACCAGTGACGTGCATTAAACACCTGGTAGGTGAGTGATCTGGGTGTTACTAGAGCTATATGCCAAATAGAATTCAATATGCACAGGCAGCAGTGCTAAGTATCGTTAGCGGCATATCATAATCATCTGTAAAGGCCAGACCCTTGAAATTAATATATAGATAAATTATATATAATGTAATCAATAAAGATAATAATACTCTGTTACATGTCCAATAGTGCACGCACAATGTATGCAAAACAAACATGCGATTTTAGATCATGCATGTGAACAGGGACTAAGTAAAATGAAAAAAAACTAAACAAAAAACAAGTGAAAAGAGATATTACAATGCAAACTAATGAGAATCCTGCAGGGTGACAAAAGACGTAACGCATGTTGGTAAGACATGGGAAGAGAAATGTATGACCTAAACAGATATACGGTAAACTAATACCTAGTATGTGTAGTGGTAAAGTAAATCGTTTTTAAAGTTGAGGCCGTGGGGGAATCTTGTGTCCATTTTAAAGATATACTCCGCTTCCAAATTTAATAATATTTTGTGTTTATCACCACCCCTGAGGGGTATGTGTGCCCTTTTTATGCCATAAAACTGGAAAGATGCAGTGTCCCCTTGGTGCCTCTCGACAAAATGTTTAGATGCTCCCGAGGAACTAGTATTATTTCCCTTTCTTATATCTGTTAGGTGTTCGCTGATACGTTTTTTAAGTTTACGAGTCGTACAGCCAATGTATTTCAAATTACATGTTTGGCACATGATGATGTAGACGACAAAGTCACTTTCACAGTTGATAAATTCCTCTATTTTAAATGTTTTGGTATTGCTGGAATTGCTGGCAGCCCTGTGCCCAACGGCCGGGGCTTAGATTGTGTATGCCTTAGGCTGGCACAACTTCTCCATCCCTCCTTCCCACCCTCTAAATCATTAGGAATGCTCCAGGCAGATTGTCTCCTATTCCTCACCTGTGTGTGCACGGCACATGGGCTGGATCATTAAGGCACCTGTGCAATGTTCAAACAGGAGAAAATGTTCCAGTGGCATTCCTAATGATGAAGAGGGCGGGGAGGAGGGATGGAGGGCTGGTGCAAAGTTAGGGCACAGATACTCCTGTTGGGCACGGGGCTGCAAGTTTAAAAGTAGTTTTTTTTTAGGACAATAACTGCATCACCTGCCAAACGGACCCCAGGACAGATCTCGGATTAAAAGCAGCTATCTTATGGTACAAGTGGTTAAGGGGGGGGAGGACAGATTGTGGGTACAGAGTCGCTTTAATGCACCTGTTGTTGTTTTTTTTCCCCTAAATGTATTTGTATTCTTTCTTTGAATTCAGATGTCAGGTGTGGTCCTGCTCCTTCCAGAACTCTCTTACATGACCGGCATTCCAGAAAAAATGAAAAAAGACTTTAGAGCCATGAAGGTAACTGGGTGCAATGTCTGTTGCCAAACTGGCAGTATTGCAATCTCCATGAACTTGCCGACCCATAAACATTTATCTTGACAACCTTTCCTTTATGGCACTTCATCAACATGGACTGGCTGCTGAAACCTTGATATTGAACTGATATTGCCAAGTGAATCTGTAAAGAGACAAATATTTGTACTGCATGGCACCCGAACAGATTCCACTTCAGTGGAGGAGCTACCATCCTCAGTGCACTGATCCGTCCTGGCCAGCGCGTTGCTCCTGATGAATATTGAGTGGCGCTCTGCTCATATTCATTTGGAGGGATGGCCGGCTGGGGCAGATCGGTGCAGGAGGATGGTTAACCCACTCTAAGTGTAGGGCTGGGCGGTATACCGCGAAAATACCGATACCGTCACTGGGGTCGGTTAACCGACCTCAACTTGGCCAGGACGGTATGTGCGGTATTTTCTGGATTCCCTGTCTTCCCAGCGCTGCCTAATTGCTGCCCGGACAATGCCGGAGGCATTTGGAATAAACTATTCTGCTGCTGGGGGAGGGGGGACCTTGAAGCAGTCTCTAATTAATGATGTGCTTGGCCAACCAATCCCCCCCTACACCCGTATTGCGTCGCCCACGTACCGCCTCGGCAGCCCTCCTTTTTATTGGCTGCATGCGGGCGAGCTTTCTTGTGGTCGCGCGGGCTGGCAGTTGGCTGTGCTCTCCTCTCGGCACTTTCCTGTGTCACAGGCGGTAAGATGGCAGCCGCTTCTCACCCAGGCCCGGCCCCTGTGTAGTGATAACAGCCTGGGGGTCCATGGGTGCAGTAGCGTTTGGTGCCGGACTGCCGGTGGTATGCGGGTGAGGGGCCGGCGCTGTACTGTACACTATCGATCTGGATGGAAGCTGCTGCTGCACTGTCAGCGTGCACCCAGGCCCCCTGTGTAGTGATAACAGTCTGTTACCACCACACAGGGGGCCTGGGTGCACGCTGACAGTGCAGCAGCAGTACAGCGCCGGCCTCACCCGCATACCACCGTGGCCGGGTGGAGAGGTGGAGGCTGGAAAGCTGATTTTCCGATTTACCTCCCGAGCCAGGGTGCACATATACTGGTGCAGGGCAGGGGATGGAAGATCCTGCTGCAGGGGGCTGAAGAGGAAGGCTGGAGAACTGACAGGCTGTGCACTGGCGGCAGCTCCCCCTCCAATGTGAGCTCAGCGGTGCTGCTGCCGGGCGGCTCACTCACTTCTCCTAGCTTCGCTGGAAGCTGCACGGTGAGCCCTACTGCACATACAGTTGGGGTCAGGTATGGGTCGGCACATCCTCGCTTAACTGGCCACCACACTCTGTCCCGCACAGGAGTCCTCGGCGCCTCCTTATCTTTTGTCAGTTCTGGAAGCAGCCGTGTGTGACGCTCTGCCCGGGACACAGATATATGTGCTACATCACTGAGTGACAGGGGCCGAGGATTCCTGTGCGGGAGAGAGAGAGAGCGGTGCCTGGTGGGGGGAGGATGTGCTGACTTAATACCTGACTCCCTGCAGCCACTCAGTGACTGGGGGTAGATAGATAGATAGGAGTCCTATCTATGGGTCTCCTATCTATCATCCAGATATCTATCATACACCTATCTATCATTTATCTATCATCCACCTATCTATCATTTATCTATCATCCACCTATCTATCAGAATATATACTGTGGAGATAGATAGGAGAGAGATAGATAGATAGAGCAAACAATATAGGCCGCACACTAAATGAACTGTGGCTGCCAGCATATGAATCCCAGACCTCGGACCAAGTCACCTAGTAAAAAATACTCTGCAGCACTCTGATGGTAATACAAACGTGGATTCATTCCATATAACATTATGCAGCAAACTTCACAAGTAATACAGAATGTTTTAGCCTCTCCTATGCCATTTTTAAGTGCCACTTGAAAATGGCGTAGGAGATGCCAAAACATTCTGTATTACTTGTGAAGTTTGCTGCATATTGTTATATGGAATAAATCCACGTTTGCATTACCATCGGAAAATGGGGTTTTCAATAGGGGTGTGGCTTTTAAAAGGGGCGTGTCATAATATTGTTCGATTTATCGTTACCGCGGCTACATGTACGATATACCGCGATATTGATTTAGGCCATAATCGCCCAGCCCTACCCCAGTGTACCAAAACGCCTCTTAAGCATATGAAATAGCCAACAGATATCGCGAAAACTGCGCTTAAGATCAAGGTAAGAAAATTACCTCCATGCTTATGTACTTCTAACCTGCTGATAGTTTTCCTTTAAAACTACATAAAAATTAGAGGTGAATCTTCAAATGTTCGTGACGTACATTGAACTGCATATTAGTAGGTAATGGGTATCATAGTGCATTGTACCAGCTGAAGTCAAGGAAGTGTTGACAGGTATTCAATTTGGGTTGTAAGTCTTACTGAGAAAAGAAAAGACTTATATTGCATTGAGTGTTAGCTGGGGTGCATATAAGTATAATATAAAGCAGATAAACAAGAAATATTATATGGGCAAGAACCATAATCCTTTAAAATTAGGTTCCAGCAACACATGTGTTGCCACACTGACTTTTTTCAGGCTTAAAGGGATTGTCCAGCATAAATTACAAATTTACACTGCTGCGGGGGATAGCAGTGTGGTATACTTACCTGTCCCGCTCCAACTCAGCTGACTGTTTACAGGGCCTCCTGCTCTCCACCGTTCTCATCTTTTGACAACATCTGTTGATGTGCCGCCTCCACAGGAAATGGCTGCTCAGCATAGACAGCGCTGTACTGTCTGTGCTGAGTGACCATTTCCTTGTGAGGCTGCACAGTAAACAATACCTGTCTGACTTGGTTATGATAGCAAGTAGAGTCACTGGTCTTGAGGTGTTGGCACGGATGGAGTAAAGTTAACTTACTTTAATCTTTGCAAGATTCTTCCCCATGAAATGTCTCCTGCTGGTTCAGCTTGCATTGTACACCATTTGTTTTTTAGGACGTGACCCAACAGATACATCTGAGTCCCAAACAGCATTACATGTCGCTTGGAAAGCTGATCAAAAGAATTCAGAGTAGTCAGGATGCCCAGGTTGAGCTACAAAGATGGGGCCTACAGATCGACTCTGATATACATTTGGTAGGTATTTGCACAGTGGTAGTGTGTCACCTCTGCCATGTAATTATGTCTGCGTACAGTTGGAGATACTACTATAAATGTGCCATTTCCATCATATCGTATTTGTTGTAATGGCAGGAGGAAATCTTTCAGGCTGGCACATGTTTTTTTAACTCTCTGTTCTTGTTATTCCAGTCATTTCTGTGTCCATTTGAATAAATAGGAATGGGTTGTGTTACATTATGAATTGTTGTTACATTTGTTTCCACAGTTGAGATTTTCAGTGTTAGGAGCTCTTGCTATCCAGTCTACCTGTTTTATTTTGTGCAGACATCCGGAAGGATTCTACCTCTGGAGAAAATCAACCTAAGGAATAATTCATTTCCAACTGGAGAGGACCTGAATTGGACCAGAGAAATAACTCGTGAGCCATCACTTTCCACTGTGAGTTTGCCTCTTCTTTTTGGTATAATGCATCTGGACTACTTGGCCCATCTAAAAGGACCTTAAAGGGATATACGTTGCAGGGGCCATTGAAAAATAACCCCAGTCCTGTTTCCTCTGCTGCATCAGCCTCATGTCTGCTTCTGAGACGAGAGCTCGGAGCAGGACTGCCTGCTCAGCCAGTCATTGGCCAAAACAGGACACCTCTGCGGCCAGGGATTGGCTGAGCAGACATTAAGCTGATGCAGCAGAGGAAACGTCGGCTTGGGCAGGTAAATATAACTTTTTTAAATTTTATTTGGCCACAGCCCCGGAATTTCTCAGTAATGTCAGAGTGTCCGTCCATTCAAGCACAGAACCCTGTCAGTTACACTCTCAGCTGGTAAAGTCAATATGGAATTGCCAGGACAATGCAAGTCTGTATGGCTTCACCCGATTCTGTATGCCACTCACTTAACAGAAGAGAACAGAGTTGATGGGGTTTTGTGCTTGTATCCTTCTGCTTGGGCAAAATGAGGTACCCTTTAAGATTTTATAGCCAAGTATATCTTTCTCTTGTTCACTTTGTTGTATCTTCTGTTGCTTTGTCTTTGTATAGCACTCTTTGCTTTGTCCAACTGTATCTATTAAAGGGGTTATCCAGCGCTACAAAAACATGGTCACTTTCTTTCAGAGACAACACGACTCTTGTCTCCAGTTCAGGTGCGGTTTAGGTGCGGTTTGCAATTAAGCTCCATTCACTTCAATGGAACTGAGCAGCAAAACCCCGCCCAAGCTGGAGACAATAGTGGGGCTGTCTCTGAGAGAAAGTGACCATGTTTTTGTAGCGCTGGATAACCCCTTTAACTATTTTGTGTGTAGCTATTTTATTCTCACATTCTTCTAGTCGCCCATAAAACAGAGGGATACATTATGATTAAAAAAATGTTTCTTTTTAAAGTAACAGTGATATAATAAAACTGCCTACAGTCACTACTGTTGCATAAGGCATTATACACCACTAGAGATGAGCGAACCGCGTTCGGGTTCGAGTCGATCCGAACCCAAACGTTCGGTATTTGATTAGCGGGGGCTGCTGAACTTGGATAAAGCTCTAAGGTTGTCTGGAAAACATGGATACAGCCAATGACTATATCCATGTTTTCCCACATAGCCTTAGGGCTTTATCCAAGTTCAGCAGCCACCGCTAATCAAATGCCGAAAGTTCGGGTTCGGATGGACTCTAGCATGCTCGAGGTTCGCTCATCTCTATACACCACCAAACCTACTCTATAGTAACATTGTATCCATTAATATCTCTGTAATGTCTGATTTTTGTCTATGTATGTACCCCCAGAATTGTAAAGTTCTGCGGAATCTGTTGGCGCTATATAAATAAATAAATAAATATTATTATTAAATCCCCTACTGGTGGCAAGACACATTCTAAGTACTGGGAACACCTTCTTTAGTTCCGCCCCCAGAGTATAATCAAACAAATGCTGAACATAAGGTCCTTAGATACATGTATGCGTTTCTTCCTTTTGTAGCTGTTTTTATGGCTCGTCAGGTGTTTATGTGGACATACCTCTGAGACTTTTTCTGTTGTTGTGCAAGATTATACTTGATAAATGTATCCTTACAGAGCAGTAAGATTAATAAGAAACCTTTCTGTGATCTCCTCACAAGGGTTGGTCAGTGAGAGACCTGACATGCAATCTACTCATGAAGTTTTTATGTGAGGACAATGGTATGCACTTGTATTCCCTTCATTGAGTCTTGAGTCACCTTTGACAGAATCTCAACTTCACTGTGAAGGCAATGAGTCTTTTCCTTTTTCTAGTCCATAAGCATTGCCTGTCTATATGCAAGATACTTCTTTATATGACGTACGGAACAAAAGGGTGCAGCTTGTTTTTCTTTTTTTTTTTTTTTTAAATATCTTTCTTATATTTTTTTTCTCTATTTTATATCACTTATTACATTACTTGAGCTTTTTCACCATTAGGTATTTACTTCCTTTGAATCCAGCTTAAGGCTGGGTTCACACACTGTATATTTCAGGCAGTATTTGGTCCTCAAGTCAGGTCCTCATAGCAACCAAAACCAGGAGTGGATTGAAAACACAGAAAGGATCTGTTCACATAATGTTGAAATTGAGTGGATGGCCGCCATATAACAGTAAATAACTGCCATTATTTCAATATAACAGCCGTTGTTTTAAAATAACAGCAAAAATTTGCCATTAAATGACGGCCATCCACTCAATTACAACATTATGTGAACAGAGCCTTTCTGTGTTTTCAATCCACTCCTGGTTTTGGTTGCTATACAGCCTCACAAATACAGCCTCAAATATACATAGTGTGAACCCAGCCTATAGGAGAAGTCCGGTGAAAATTGCCCCCCAAAAGTTACACAAATCACCAATATACACTTATTATGGGAAATGCTTATAAAGTGCTTTTTCCCTGCACTTACTACTGCATCAAGGCTTCACTTCCTGCATAACATGGTGATGTCACTTCCTGAATAACATGGTGATGTCACTTCCTGGATAACATGGTGATGTCACGCCCCGACTCCCAGAGCTGTGCGGGCTGTGGCTGCTGGAGAGGATGATAGCAGGGGGATGCTCAGTGTCCCTCCAGTGCCCTGTGTCCCTCAGTGTCCCCCAGCAGCCACAGCCCGCACAGCTCTGGGAGTCGGGTCGTGACATCACCATGTTATCCAGGAAGTGACATCACCATGTTATCCAGGAAGTGAAGCCTTGATGCAGTAGTAAGTGCAGGGAAAAAAAGCACTTTATAAGCATTTCCCATAATAAGTGTATATTGGAGATTTGTATAACTTTTGGGGGGCAAAACAATACTTTAATAAAAATTTTCGCCAGACTTCTCCTTTAACCCCTTAAGGGCAAAGCCTATTTTCGTTTTTGCGCTTTTGCTTATTCCATTTTAAGTTTAAAAGTCCATAGCGCTTGCATTTTTTCACCTAGAGACGTATATGAGCGCTTATTTTTTGCGAAACCAATTGTACTTTGCAATGACCGGCATTATTTTTCCATAACATATGCTGCGAAACCGGAAAAAAATCATTTGCGCTGTCAAATTGAAAAAAACAAATTTGTTTTGATTTCGGGGAGTTTTGCATTTACGCCGTCCGTCCTATGGTAAAACTGACTTGTTATGCATGTTCCTCAAGTCGTTACGATTACTATGATATATAACATGTATAACTTATATTGTATCTGATGGCCTGTAAAAAATTCAAACCATTGTTAACAAATATACGTTCCTTAAAACCGCTCCATTCCCAGGCTTAGGCTGGGTTCACACTATGTATATTTGAGGCTGTATTTGGTCCTCATGTCAGGTCCTCATAGCAACCAAAACCAGGAGTGGATTGAAAACACAGAAAGGATCTGTTCACACAATGTTGAAATTGAGTGGATGGCCGCCATATAACAGTAAATAACGGCCATTATTTCAATACCACAGCCGTTGTTTTAAAATAACAGCAAATATTTGCCATTAAATGACGGCCATCCACTCAATTACAACATTATGTGAACAGAGCCTTTCTGTGTTTTCAATCCACTCCTGGTTTTGGTTGCTATACAGCCTCACAAATACAGCCTCAAATATACATAGTGTGAACCCAGCCTTATAGCGCTTTTATCCTTTGGTCTATGGGGCTGTGTGAGGTGTCAGTTTTTGCGCCATGATGTGTTCTTTCTATCAGTACCTTGATTGCGCATATACGACTTTTTGATCGTTTTTTATTACATTTTTTCTGGATTTGATGCGACCAAAAATGCGCAATTTTGCACTTTGGAATTTTTTGGCGCTAACGCTGTTTACTGTGCGAGATCAGGAATGTGATTAATTACTAGTTCGGGCGATTACGCGCGCGGCGATACTAAATATGTTTATTTATTAATTTATATTTATAAAATGGGAAAAGGGGGGTGATTTGGACTTTTTTAGGGGAGGGGATTTTTTATTAATAAAAACACTTTTACTTTTTTTTTTACTGTAACTAGAAGCCCCCTGGGGGACTTGTATATAGACAGCACTGATCTCTCATAGAGATCAATGCTGTGTATATACACAGCAAAGATCGATTAGATCGGTCATAGATTACTATGGCCTGCTGCAGGCCATAGCAATCTATTGCCGAGCCGGGATCAGCGTCATTCCGACGCTGAGGCCCGGCACGGGCAGAAGAACGGATCTCCCCCCCGCGATCGCATTGCGCGGGGGGGAGATCCATCCCACTAGACACCAGGGACGTGCGGCGCAGTGCCTCTAAATGCAGCTGTCAGGTTTGACAGCTGCACTTAGAGGCTTAATTAGCCGGCGCGGCAACGGGACCCGCGCCGGCTAATAGAGGCACTGCCCGGCTGCACGTGTCAGCCGGGATCAGCGCCGTTCAGAGCGGGGTCCCGGCGGGACCCCGCTCTGAACACCCCGAGCGGCACCATGACGTATCAGATACGTCATGGGTCGCTAAGGGGTTAAAGGGGTTTTCTGCACCAAATTTACTAATGTGTAATTGATCAGCGGGGTGGCAGCACCCAGTACCTGCACAGATCAGATGATCGCCGCTGCAAAACACACTGCTCGGAGTTTGTCTTCATCCATTGTCTAGTGGTGTGGATGGGTAACTGCAGCTCAGCTTCTGCTCAAGAGAATAGTCTCTGGGGGACTAAAGCCCCTATTCCACCGGGCACCTGTGAGGAGCAAACGAGCGATGTCAGCGCTTGTTTGCTCCTCGTTCCCCGCTCGCTGTTGCCGCTATTCCACGGATGATTGCTAGATCGTCCGGGCAGCCCATGGACGATAGTAGCGGTCTGCTGCTGCCGCTTCTATTCCGCAGAGCGACAGCAGCAGATCGCTGCCATCACATGAACGATGTCGGCTGATCATTGCCCTTTATTCCACAGCATGATTATCGGTGGTAACGGCCTATAATCGTTCCGTGGAATAGGACCTTTAGTGGTATTGACACCCCCCTTATTCTATGTGCGGTTCTCTGCACCATTCACAAGCTTAGATGCTGCACATTTGATACATGTCTGTATAAAACTTGTCCTTGTCTTCTGAAAGCCTATCACTTAACTCATGATGTACTAGTACACCAGAAGGTCCAGGGGCTCTCTATGAAGTGAGCTTAGGAGCTGAGCTTGTTTCATAGAGAGTGAGCGTTGGCTGCCATCAGCAGCCGGGTCCTAACTGTTTATGACAGATTGCAGCGATCGCTCTGCCGTCCATCATTAACCCCTTTAAAGGAGACCTGTCACCCCCCGTGCCGGGGTGACAGGCTCCCGACCCCCCGTTACAGCCCCCTATACTCACCTGATCCCGCAGGGTCCCGCTTCCAGATCCGGTCGGGTCACAGGAGAGTCCGACGCTCATAGAGAATGACGGAGCATCGGACTGTCCTGTGAGCGCGCACGCTGGGCTTCGAGCGCTCATATCTCCGTGACCCGACCGGATCAGGAAGCGGGACCCGGCGGGATCAGGTGAGTATAGGGGGCTGTAACTGGGGGTCGGGAGCCTGTCACCCCGGCACGGGGGGGTGACAGGTCGTATTTAATGACACCGATCGTGACATTTAACTTGGAGCTGCACTCCTGTCACTCCACTGTGACTGGGTGTTCCGAGCGTTTTCCCTGACTGCTGGAGAAGTAAGGGCCTATTCACACACCACAATCAAGTCCGTCATTACGGATTCATAATTACATTCTTAAATTAGTGCCCATTGATTTCTATTGGGCCAACTGTACTAAATCTGATCTGCAGATAAAAAAAAGGACATGTCCTAGTATGGACCCAGATTTTTCTACAGATTCACCAATAGAAATCTAGTGGATGTCTGCAAAAAAATGCTGGATGATTGTATATGAGCAGCAGTGTAATATGAAGATATCCTGAAGTTGAGTGGCCCTTTAAAACCAGGAATGTATTTGAAAAGAGGAGAAATCTCAGTCTTTATGACAGTGATGGGCAATCTTTTCAGCTTGGTGTGTCAAAATTCTGCAAAAAAACAAGCATAACTCGGGTGGTGTGACACGAAAAAAAACACAGGGGGAGATTTATCAAACATGGAGTAAAGTGAACCTGGCTCAGTTGCCCCTAGAAACCAATCAGATTCCACCTTTCATTTTCCAAAGAGTCTGTGAGGAATGAAAGGTGGAATCTGATTGGTTGTCAGGGGCAACTGAGCCAGTTTCACTTTACTCCTTGTTTGATAAATCTCCCCCAGAATTTCACAATATTTATACTTTAAATAACAAAATATATACCCCCTGTCCCCATCCCTTCACCAGCATACACCCCCAGTCCCCCTGTCCCCATCCCTTCACCAGCATACACCCCCAGTCCCCCTGTCCCCATCCCTTCACCAGCATACACCCCTAGTCCCCCTGTCCCCATCCCTTCACCAGCATACACCCCCATTCCCCCTGTCCCCATCCCTTCACCAGCATACACCCCCAGTCCCCCTGGCTCCTCATCCCTTCACCAGCATACACCCCCATTCCCTCTGGCTCCTCATCCCTTTACCAGCATACACCCCAATTCCCCCTGTTCCCATCCCTTCACCAGCATACACCTACAGTCCCCCTGGCTCCTCATCCATTTACCAGCATACACCCCGATTCCCCCTGTCCCCATTCCTTCACCAGCATACACCCCCAGTTCCTCTGGCTCCTCATCCCCTCACCAGCATACACCCCGATTCCCCCTGTCCCCATTCCTTCACCAGCATACACCCCCAGTCCCTCTGGCTCCTCATCCCTTCACCAGCATACACCCCCAGTCCCCCTGGCTCCTCATTCCTTCACCAGCATACACCCCCAGTTCCTCTGGCTCCTCATCCCCTCACCAGCATACACCCTGATTCCCCCTGTCCCCATTCCTTCACCAGCATACACCCCCAGTCCCCCTGGCTCCTCATCCCTTCACCAGCATACACCCCCAGTCCCCCTGGCTCCTCATCCCTTCACCAGCATACACCCTCAGTCCACCTGGCTCCTCATCCCTTCACCAGCATACACCCCCAGTCCCCCTGGCTCCTCATCCCTTCACCAGCATACACCCCCAGTCCCCCTGGCTCCTCATCCCTTCACCAGCATACACCCCTATTCCCCCTGTCCCCATTCCTTCACCAGCATACACCCCCAGTCCCCCTGGCTCCTCATCCCTTCACCAGCATACACCCCCAGTCCCCCTGTCCTCATCCCTTCACCAGCATATACCCCCAGTCCCTCTGGCTCCTCATCCCTTCACCAGCATACACCCCCAGTCCCCCTGTCCTCATCCCTTCACCAGCATATACCCCCAGTCCCCCCTGCCCCCTCATCCCTTCACCAGCGTATACCCCCAGTCCCCCTGGCTCCTTATCCCTACACCAGCATACACCCCCATTCCTACCTCTTCATCCCTTCACCAGCATATACCCCCAGTCCCCCTGGCTCCTCATCTCTTCACCAGCATATACACCCCCATTCCCCCTGTCCCCATTCCTTCACCAGCATACACCCCCAGTCCTCCCTGCCCCCTCATCCCTTCTCCAGCCTATACCCCCAGTCCCCCCTGCCCCCTCATCCCTTCACCAGCGTATACCCCCAGTCCCCCTGGCTCCTTATCCCTACACCAGCATACACCCCCATTCCTACGTCCTCATCCCTTCGCCAGCATATACCCCCAGTCCCCCTGGCTCCTCATCTCTTAACCAGCATATACACCCCCATTCCCCCTGTCCCCATTCCTTCACCAGCATACACCCCCAGTCCTCCCTGCCCCCTCATCCCTTCTCCAGCCTATACCCCCAGTCCCCCCTGCCCCCTCATCCCTTCACCAGCGTATACCCCCCCAGTCTCCCTTTTCCCATTTCTTCACCAGCAACCTCTCCCCTAACATACTCACTAACTTGTTGAACGGTCAGATCTGCAAGCAGGAGTGTTGGAACCTTTGAGACACAGACTACACTATGCTAGAGCTTGCATAGGTGGTGTAGGACGACGCATCCAATCACACTGCACGGCGCAGGCAGCGCATCCAATCAGTGCCAAGTAATGAGGAACACAGCGTCTTGGCGCAGGTGGTGCATCCATTCTGACCGGCCTGGACAGGCCTGGGAGCACTGCCACAGGCTTCATACTGTTGTTGTGGCACCACCAGGGCATTCCTGCATCCTTTTCGGGTATTCGGGCACATACTGCTCTGAATGTGGCTGCGTGTCAGTGATAAAATGCGTTCGCCATTGCGGCTTTATGACCTGTTCTCTGTTTGAGAATACATTGCCGTAATTCGTGGCTGGCTGGGGAGTGGATGGTGCTGCTGCTGACATGTCAAAAATGTATTTTTTGTGAGTGACTCTTTAATTATATTATTTATTTTAACGTACTAAATAGGATAAAAGTGGAGCAGTTAAAAGTCTCCTGCAAAGGCCATCAATAATACATTGGTGAGGGTCCAATTCCCAGCACCGTGGGAATAAACCATGCAGTACAAGTGCTGGTAAACACTGGGAAGGCTGTAACCCCTGTGTGAGCACTGCAGCTTTTTCAAACAGTGGATCGGCGAGGTCCAGGGATTCAAACCTTTGCCAGTCTAACCTGAACGGTTCTTGCTAAAGTCTTCAACTTTACTGCTTAAAATTTATACAAAAATGTAATGTATTGCTATTTATTTTCAGATCACCACTCTCCTATTACACCTTGTGCGATAGCAGATGTCAGCCATAAAGAACAGCCGGCATCTGCTGTGTATGAAGCTGACTCGTCAGTGTTTTCACCTTTGTGCAATACAGTTTTTTAAGCGATTGCTTAAAGTGAATCTATTACTAGGTTAGTTCCACCTTAAATGAGGGCAGCATAAACTAGTGACAGAAATTCTAAACAGATCAGTGTTATACTGACATCATTCTGTTCAGCCGTTCTCCTAATATGCAGGAGAATATGATTCTTGCCACACCCCTCCCCCTGCCCTCCAGCTGCTGATTGATAGGTGACTGCCTATACACAGCATGGCTAGATAACTGCCAATCAGCAGCTGGTGGACGCAGTTTTCTGCTCCTCATGAATATTGAGGAATACCGAGCTCATGCACATAATAGAGAGGACTACTTATTGTCCCTGTAATTCAGGAGGATATCTCTGAATCAGCTGCACAGAACAGTGTAAGTAATTAATCATTCTGTTCAGCTTCTCTGGCACTAGTTTATGCTACCCTGAGATAGGACAGCCTAAACCTGCTGACAGGGTCTCTTTAAAAATTTTCAACAATTATATATACCAAAACCTACACAAAAAAACATCCCCCATGTGAAATATAAGAGTAGTTTGTTTTCTGTTCTCCCCTAGGTTGCCCTCCATTATTGGGTTGTGATCTATCCTAAACGCGCCTTTACACAAGTCAAGGACCTTACTGGCACCTTGGAGAAGATTGCTGGCCCACTTGGCATGCGCGTGAATCAGCCCAACACTGTTGAACTTCGAGACGACCGCGTAGAGACATATGCCCGAACCATCAGATCGCTGGTGGAGGGGGAGGTAAGGCAGAATAAGTAGAATATAGGTATTATTGTTGGCAACACTATTATTATTATTCTCCAGCATACTATACTACCAGGGAACACTATTGCTTGCATTAGATACCCAGCTAATCAGAACATGAATTGGCATAGTCTATCCCCTTGTATCTTATAGTTAAGTTTATTTCTGTCTGGAAAACATTTTCCAATAGTGTTCAATGTTGCCTTGTATTTATTACAACAGCCCCAAGTACATGGTGTACTCTAACGTCCCGTCACCCACAAGGTCAGTGTGATTATGACGGGAATAATCTCCCTAAAGGGAACAAAGTTCATTACTTCTTTTTTTTTTAATAGTTGATGATTGGAGTATAGCATATGCAACTCATTCATAATAATGCTATTAGGATGGTGGAGGGTCACAGACCGAGGCAGGGGGAGAGGTGTCAGTGTCACCACCTCTATCGCTGGGGATCAGGAACCGGCTTCACAACTAGTTTACATTTTATATATCTGGTTTGTCAGCTCAGGTCTTTTTTTTTTTTTTTTTTTGTAACACTGATTTACTTTTACAACCTTCTGAGCTGTTTGGTGAAGAGGAATAGGCTCAGATTTATTTGTGTGTAGCAGTAATGTTAAAACTACTGAGAGGTGAAGTGAGTAACATAGATTATCTATCTGGTGACTAGTTTGCTTGTCATGGCCTGTGATATATTAGGTGGCAAGTGACCAGTCAGTTCAGGAAAAACAGGCTCGAGTTAAGATCTGAGCGACTTTGATAAGAGCCGGATAGTGATGGCTAGACGACCAGAGCGTCAAGGCTTGTAGAACGCTCCAAGGAAGATCATCCCCAGATCCCAGTCTAATCGAGTATCTGTGGGATGTGCTGGAAAAACAAGTCTCATCCATGAGGACTCGCCTCATAACTTACAGGTGTTAAGGCTGTATTAGATGGCCCGACCCACCATGTAAGTGAGAACTGATCTGCTAGAAGGGCCCTTGCTTACAGAGCCTATCACACATAGATTTACTGCCGGCTGCAGATTATTTTTGACATGTTTAAAGGCAGTGATCGCAGATGGTAGCTGAGGTAGCTGCCTGATATGGCTTTTAATCTCTCCATGTAATAAGACCTATAATTTCAGCAAAATTCTGACATAAGTTTGTATTGTTGGGGTCCCAGATGTTGAGACCCTCACTCGCTTCTTAACGAAAGGGTCAGAGGCGTACTTAGCAATGTCTTAATAACCGTTTTGTTCTCTTGCTCTCTCTCTCAACAGCGTTGTATAGGTTTTAGGGAACGTATACACGTATAACCTTTCATTAAGCTGTCTGGGGCTGTAATACAATAGAAGAGGATTTTTGTACTCGCTGTAAAATCCGTATGCACCAGTCACAGCAGCCTATACCCACTGGTGCTGTGTCCCCCAATGACAGGCATCTTATACTGAAATGAAGTATTAAAACTTTAGCCACACATCCGCATACACATATTCATGTCCTACTCAGTCAATCAGTGCGCTGTGGCGGGGCAGAGCACTGATTGTCCAAGCGGGACCTGCCGGGAGCCCCGAAGCAAGCCGGAGCGGGGAGAAGGTGATGTATATGCTCCGGCGGCCATGTGGTTAACAGGGCGGGCTGCGGACATACAGCGGGATGTGCATCCTGCTGCAAGTTTGTCTGCCCAAAACTGTACAGGGCAGGAATTCGCAGCGCAAAATCCACTGCAGATCCGTTACATGTGAACACACCCTAAAACAACATTTTGTTGTGGACTGCAGTAACAGATGACTAAATAAAAGATATTATTTGTGCCTCTTCCCAAGGGGGCCCTATTACATGGGATGATTATCCTGTGAAAAATCGTTTGTGTCGCTGATCACATATTTTAACCTGACCATAAAATCATTGTTAATCGTTTGCTATTTGCTTAAAGTATACATTGTTTGCTCTTTTGTTGGGATCAGAAGGCATAAAGGATCATAACTAATGACTATCATTCTCTGTGTTATGGCGAACAATTTCAGGTCATTAAAAATGGCTTTGTCTGAGGTAGAATTGTAAAAATTGCGTGGCGAAACCTGGGCGGCTCCCACAAAAAAATAATAGTTGTCTTTTTATTAATATTCATCAATTAAATGTGCCTTTTTTGGTGTGTGAGTGTGTATGTATATGTGTATTATATATATATATATATATATATATATATATATATATATATATATATATTGTAAAATTTTATAAAGATTTAGTAAAAGAAAAAAAAATTGCATACAATACAGCGCCTCTCAAACTTTTTCTACTGGAGCCTCACCCAACAATCCAAGGCAATGCCCGGACCTTACCAGACTGACCAAGAGGGGGTCTGGGCTTCACCATCTGTGGTGAAAGTTCATTTAAAAGCTGAAAGTAATGCTAGGGCTACCTTTCACCCATCTCCCAAGCTCTAGATACTAATAAAACATGTACAAAATAAATTAATAATGTTGCTAAAATGGAGATTTTTGCAAAGAGCATAAGGACTGAGCAGATCATAGTCACTTTTGTTAAATCTGGCTCCACAGCTGGGCCTCACCAACAAGTAGGGGGCTTTGGTCTAATAGGACCCTAAGGGTGGTATTACACGAAGCGATTATCGTTCGAATAATCGTTCAATCGGTCGTATTTGAACGATTATCTTTAAGTGTAATAGTAGACAACGATTAAACGACGAACGATTGGTCGCTGGTCGTTTAATAGGTTTTGAATCTATTTTTATCGTTTGTCTTTTACACATCGTTCGCACATCGTTCGTTTGAATAAGATGTTCATTCGCAAATTGAAAGGGGAGTGTTCTTGAATTTTGTTGCTCCAATGTAACCGATAATCTTTCCGTGTAGTAAAACGAACGATTATTAGGCAACCGCTATTGCGATCGTTGGAGATCGTTTATCGTTAATCGTTAATTGAAAAAAATCGCTTCGTGTAATACCACCCTAAGACTCGTGTCACTGTCAACAGCTTTCCAGGTGACAAATTCCCTTTAAGGCTGACTCCATACATATATATATGTGTCCATTTTAGGGCTGCAAGTTCTAGCTTTACCACATTTCTGATGACCAAAAGTGACACCTGTCAAATCTGACCCTTGGTCTGGCCGTGGCTGAGCTAGCCTCTAAGAAGAAGCCGACTTACGACAACTGACATAGCATCAGAGCTGAAAAAGAATAGAGCAAGGCTTATTAGCTAAACTGCTCCATGCCAAATCTACGTGAGAACCTGGTCCTATTAGGGTGAAACTTAATTCACACAAAAAAAGAAAATGTAATCGATTTTACAGCCCAGTTCAACTAATATGGCTGGTTTAAGCAGTGTGCTTGATATAGCTTATCTAAACTACAGTATATGGCTGTTTTCCACTCTGTTCTGCCAGACTAAAGTCTGGAAAGTTCATGTAGGGGTTGTTTCAGGTGTGTCGTGTACCTGGATATGAGCACATAGTGGCCCGAAAGTACCAAATATATATGAATACCCACACTGTATTAGTGTTCACTGATACGTTGTGCACTACCCGGTAAGGTACGTGATAGCGGGTCCCATAACACAATGAAGAGCTGTGATTTTATTCTCTTAATCTAATGTCGGCCATACACCTGACTCCACCATGAACACACATGTTTGCATTGGCTTAGTGTGCACCTCTTTTTCTATAAAGTAAGGGAGATAAGCTGCTGCCAGACACCTCTCGTACCTCCGAGGAGAACAAAGAATCAGTCATGTCCAAGCCCAATATCCCGGTCTCATTTCCTCTTACGTTAGAAGACTTCCCCTATACACATTATCATTGGCCTTCAATGTTTAGCGCTATGGCCAGGTGACAATATTGAAGTATAAACACAGTACAGAACAAGTAGGATGCGGAGGGCAGGGTATTGGCGCAAAGCGTCCTGGTATCTGGTCTTGTGGTAGTGGTGAAGTAAAAAACGTGTGTGTATATAGCATTCCATAAGCTAAATAGATAAAAAATATACCAAAAAAAACATACAACAGCTTTTATTCAGTTTTAGCTATCCCCTCTAACAAATGTTTTCTTTTTGCACAACTTTGTGAATGAATTTTGGACTGTTCCACTTCTCAACATTTCTGAGATGCTTTTTGTGCACAGTCCTCTACTGGTCAAGTCACATCATCTTCATAGAGTTAGGGTACTATTAGACGGGCGGATGGGGGTCTGATAATACCTGTAAATGAGCGCCGATCTGCTAGATCGGCACTCGTTTACTAGGCCTATTACACGGCCCGATAACAAGGGCTGCAGGGACATTGTTACTGATGTCCTTGCAGCCCTTGTTTAAACTGCATACATTACCTATCCATGCTGCAGGGCTCCTCTTCCTCTGTGCTTCTCCCCGGGTCTGCACACTACAGCTTCAGAGTGGCCTGTCCCAGCTGACAGGCCACTGAGCCAATCACTGGCCGCGGCGGTCCCGGCCAGTGATTGGCTGAGCGGCCTGTCAGCTGACAGGCCACTCTGAAGCTGGAGCGCGTGGACTCAAGGAGAAGCACAGAGGAAGAGGAGCCCTGCAGCATGGATAGGTAATGTATATCGTCAGTCGCCGGCCGTGCACCGCTATTACACGAAGCGGTGCGCGGTCGGCGCCCGACGATTATAGGTCAGAACCTTTATCAACAATCAGCCAATGACAATGATCATCGGCTGATTGTTGTTTTTACTACACAGAACGATAATCGCTCCGTGTAATAGTACCCGTAGAGTATTGGGCTGATTTGGCAGATTATCACTTTGTGTAATAAAGGGCAACAATCATAGGCTGATCGTGTCGTTTGGTCCTAAACAAAATCGGCAGCCAACTGCTCATCTCTACGTGTAATAGTGATGTGTGGCCAGTGGTTGAAGCACCAGAGAGCATGGAAAGGTGTATGGTTGGGTCAAGACTTGGCCATTCCACAAAACTTCTTTTTCACTTATTCTTTATCTCCTTTGGGTCATCTTCTTTTTGCATCACCCGGTTCTTTACGGCTTGGGGACATGAACTTCTGTCCTTACATTCTCCTGTAAAAAGCTTTGATACACCGTGAATTCCATTGTTTCCTTGATCACAAAGCATCCAGGCCCCTAGGCAGCAGTGCAGCTCCATACCCCGATGCTCCCTCCATCATTCTTCATAAGAAGGCCACAGACACAATAACATTTGCAGTTGTCTTCCATGTCCAAAGACCACTTCACATTATTATGTTTTCTTTTAACAGTGGCAAGGATTGTCTCCCAATGGTCAGCCATTGATTTCAGGTGGTTGGCAAGAAGCAAAACAATACAAGACATTGCTGGGATTTCTGCCAATTGTCTGTGAGGTTGTTTGACTTTAGGACCAACTTATAGGCCGGCATAGATCAGATCAGACACGGGTCATCCAGTATAACTGCTATGGTCCTTACTCCACCCATGTGCGGCTTCCTTCCAGTGTGGCTGCAAGTATCCTGGGGCCCTTAGTTGTTAACAGTGACGAGACCGGAAGTCAGCCATAGTATTACTAGGTGTTAAGTAAAGTCTAAGCAATATAAACATTGATCCTTTTACTAAAACTTTGTTTTTGATTAAACTTCCTATTCCTATACCATAAATACTTGTCCAAAAACATCCCCTGTAAGATGGCATTTTACTTAAATTTTGTGTAAATTGTGATGTTCAGGTTCACGTTGGTTGAAATCATCCATGATTGTAGTAATAATACTAGAAATACTTTAACCTCTAGTCATTCTTCTCTCCATAGGAATGTGGTACGTGACTTAAGGAGCTGAGCTCATTTCTACTTCTCTCTAGTTTCTCTGACTTTTGTATGAGTTAGCCCCATAGGTTGTGACTGTATGAGTTAACCCCATAGGTCATGTGAAATTAGTGATGTGTGACAGCAGACAGGTTCTCTGCTGGTTCTAATTGGTCTTTACTGATTTTGTCCTTTTAACGCATGTGGCCTAGTTTGATGGGAACCTGTCAGCTAGTTTTGGGGACACTTAAAGAGACTGTCACTAGTTTATGCTACCTTAGATATACATAGAAATACATAAACCTAGTGACAGAGAAGCTGGGCATAATAATGCATTACCCACATTGTTCCGTGCAGCTAATATCCTCCTGAATAACAATGACTCAGTCCTCTCTATTGTGTGCTTGTGCTCAGCAGTCCTCAATATTCCTGAGCACCAGCCTTTCTACTGACGTTTGGAGGGAATGGTGCGGCAAGAAGCCCATTCTAGGTATTATGTGAAAAATAAGCATAACATAGATTGATCTAACCTACTAGAACTTTGTTGATACCATTTGAACCCTGATGCCATGCTATACCATCAATACCTGTCCTTACATAACTCCTAATAATAAGGACATTTCCTTTAGTTTTGTGTAAGGTTATGATGCTTCATATGCTGTGATCCGTAGTTAACACTTTTAACCAATATGACCTTATGTTTGTAGTAATCATACAATGAAAATTCCAATCTCTGGTAATCCTTCTGTCCATAGCAATGTGTTACATGACCTGAATAAGTTTGGCTCATTTCTACTTCTGTAGAGTTTCACTGACTTACATAGCTGTATGAGTTAACCCCATAGTTCACGTGACAGGCTCTCTGTTTGATATTGATAGATTTTATTACTTTTACACCTTCAGTATACGGACTAGTCTGTGCTTTAAATAGGACCTGTCACAAGCACTTCTAATATGACCCTGGTATAATGCAGAATGTATTTCAGACATAGCACTGCTGTGACCTGTGTGAATACGGTTTCTTCTATTGGTATCCATTGACTCTGGCACATGCAGCATGTAAACCCACTGCCTCGAGTCACCGGGGGGGCGATCTGCAGGCATCCCCGAGTCAATGCGTCAGGGATGTAGGTCTGCCTGATTTACAATGAGTAAGCAACTTTTTGATTTACTTTGCAGGATAACTAATCTGCTAAAAAAAAAATTTTTTTCAGTTGTCAATTTTAACCATACCGTAATTAAAGGGAAACTATCATAAGGTTAGACAATCTAACCTGCTGATACGTCTAACCTGCTGATAGCCCCCTAGTGGGTATGGGGCGCTGAGGATGAAGGTATGTCTCTTACCGTCATCCTTAGCGCTGTTCCCCTGCTGTTAGTTGTGCAGTTAGTAGCACTGGGGGTGTGGCTCCGAGCACCGATCTGGACCAGGGGGGTGTTCAGGTGCGCTTACCAGGCACAACTAACAGCAGGGTTACAGCTCTGAGGATAATGTTAAGAGACATACCTTCATCTTCAGTACCCCGTGCCCACTAGGGAGCTATCAGCAGGTTAGATTTGTCTAACCTGCTGATAGTTCCCCTTTAAACATACAGTGTAAGGCTAGTATATCCCCCAAAATCTGCTTTGTACACTCACCGGCCACTTTATTAGGTACACCATGTTAGTAACGGGTTGGACCCCCTTTTGCCTTCAGAACTGCCTCAATTCTTCGTGGCATAGATGCAACAAGGTGCTGGAAGCATTCCTCAGAGATTTTGGTCCATATTGACATGATGGCATCACACAGTTGCCGCAGATTTGTCGGCTGCACATCCATGATGCGTATCTTCCGTTCCACCACATCCCAAAGATGCTCTATTGGATTGAGATCTGGTGACTGTGGAGGCCATTTGAGTACAGTGAACTCATTGTCATGTTCAAGCAGAAATACTGCACCCATACTGTGGAGGTCACTGCCCCAGACCATTAGACTTGGTCCAAACATTCACAGTTTTATTTTGTATCCTGTAGCCGTTGCCTGCAGCCTGTATACAACAAGCCCTTGTCCTCATCTAACTTGTCTTGTCGCGTCACTTTGAATTTACTGTCTGTTTAGACCCAGATACATTCCTCCGCTCTGCTAGGCGGTCTTACAGCCTGTTGTTGACACTATTTTGTCTGTGTACTGACATATAGTAATATAACCATAGAGTGGAATCTGTAGAGACTTGTTGCGGTGTAATGTGACACACTGCTCACACTAAGCCGCTCACTTTTACTGACCTGCAGGGCTGCCTCATAGTCAGCAGCATTGTGACTTATACAGAGTTAGGCTATGTTCATAAATGGTATGAGACCGGCCAGGTCAAGGAGCGGCCAGTCTCAGAAAAGATCATCCCAAACGGTACTGCAGTACCGGCCGGACGATCTTTAGGGCCGCAGAGTACTGATGCGGGCACATCCGTGCGCGCCCGCATCAGAACTCCCCACTGCACACTATGGAGCGTACGGCCGGAGCCACTTGCTTCATAGTGTGCACTGACAGGGTTTTCTGCGTCCGCTATTCACTGAATAGCGGCCCCAGAAAACTGACTGACATGTCATTTTTCAACGGCGCCACGAGAGATTCCCGGCCGGAGCGTATATGCTCAGGCCGCGATCCCATAGAAGGCAAGGCAATGTATATTTTCGTAAAAAGTACGGCCGTTGTTGGGGATTGCAACAACGGCCGTACTTTTACAATAATATACGTTGTGTGAACATGGCCTTAGAATGAAATTTGCCTTTATATGGTCTCACTCTCTGCTGCCACCTCTGTCTGTGTTAGGAACTGTCCATAGCAGGAGAGGTTTTCTATGAGGATTTGCTACTGCTCTGGACAGAGTGCCCCTTTAACAGTTAATGTTCCATGAGTAAAGGTATGCAAATTATCTTTCCCCCAAAAAACTGTTTCTCTGGCACCACCTATTGTTAGTTACCCTGTAAGGCAACATCTGACCCACTATATAGAGAGGGTGTCCATCTCTTAAAGGTTACAGCTTGCTGTAGAAAGTTAGTTTTCTTCCTTCTGGAGGATAATTTAGCATATCTTTTTCCAAGGTGCATTGCCTTTAGCCTGTTTACAGTCTCCACAAGACACAGATGTGAACCTTCCCTTGTATTGAAATATAACACACCCTTCTGACATCAGGGAGGATTATTATTATTTATTTATAAAGCGCCCTTAATTCCAGAGCGCTATACAATAGATAGGGGTAACAAAAAGAAACAATACTAGATCAAAACAGGTTACATTAAGGCAAATGGCAGACTGGTACGTGGTGGAAGAGGACCCTGCCTGCAAGGGATTACAATCTATAAGGTAATGGGAGAGACAGGAGGTAAAGTGCAGCCAGTCATGTGTGATGCAGAATTGTTATAGGTTGTAGCTTGGTATTAATTCTGCTTTTCACACTTAAATGACACACTTAGAATGGACTCACAAATGACCAGGGTCACATATGACCCATAGTCCAGAATATAATCACGTGGACCCCTTAGGGCTAATTTACACATCCGTTGTTCTGTCGGCAATTGCGGAATTCAGTTAGCCTCCCTGTCATAATGGAAGTCTATGGGAGGCGCGCGCTGCTGTACATGTTCATTCTTCAGCGCGGGGAGAGCAGCAGCGCGCGCCTCCCATAGACTCCCATTATGAGAGGGAGGCTAACTGCATTCCGCTAGTTTTGCTACGTGTGAACGTAGCCTTACTTTAGGTGTCACTAGGTGAAAAAACAACTAATATTGCTCTATAGGATGAGTAAAAGAGAGGAATTATGGAGTTTGTTGTTATCCTTATTCTGAATCAGTGCTGAATATGCTCTGTCTCCGTGTCATCCCCTCATGTTGTTTAGTTCATTCGTGAGAGGGTCAGAAAAAGCTGATGTTTCTTGTAGAGGCAACCCTTATGGATCAAATACTGTATACCATTATAGATCAGATACAGTATATATAGATCAGGTGCTGTATACCATTATGGATCAGATACAGTATATATAGAGCAGATGCTGTATACCATTATAGATCAGATATAGTATATATGATCAGATACAGTATATATAGAGCAGATGCTGTACACCTTTATCAATCAGATACAGTATATATAGATCAGTTGTTGTATACCATTATAGATTAGATATAGTATATATAGAGCAGATACAATATACTATTATAGCTCAGATACAGAATATATAGGTCAGATACAATATACCTTGACTACTCAGCAAATAGCAACGTGGTCTTAACTGGTGGTTACATGTTGTGTAGTCAGATGGTTTCTAGTCAGCTTAGGCTTGGCACAGTACCCTAAAGGGAGGTAGAGGCCATGGATGAAATAAAATACACATAAACTGATAATATCAGTCAAGAAAAAAATATTTCAATTGTATCTTCAGTTTCTCAAGGATTTGCTGAGGACTTTGTAATAGATCAATCCTATATTTATAATACTTTGTATTTCACTCAACAGGCCAAGTTACAGCTTATTGTCTGCATTATATCCGGGACTAGAGATGATCTCTATGGGGCCATAAAGAAGTTGTGCTGTGTACAGACCCCTGTCCCATCTCAGGTAAGGGTCGCTCTGTATGTCATATCACACACCACACATCTACAATAACACTTTAATAGTTTAATGAAAAGTACATACATTACTGTAAACATGTACACCTAAAGATCGTTCTCTTTAAGTAAAAATTACATAAAAATACATTTGTAATAATGATATCATCATAAATTCTCATTTTAGCTGTGGAAGCAAGTTGCTAAATACAATTGCCATCATTCCTGCACAACCAAACTCAATTGTGCAACAGATGGAGCCCTGTCTTACAGGAAACTGCCTCCAAAAGGTGGCGGTAGAGAGTCAGCTTTTTGCCATCTGGAGGATAGCTGCTTTTCAGACAAATACGGTTCCTTTGACACCACATTTTCAGTCTCTTAGAATAACAGTTTTGCAGATTTGCAACAACGGCCTTTGTATAATCACAGCAGTGAATCGCATTGAACTCTATGGAATCCCGGCCAGAGTGTATACCCACAGTATACACTACGGACAGGATTCCATGTGGCCGCCAATATTTATTGAATAGCGGCTGCATGAAATTGTGCAGACAATGAAAAGTGCAGCTCCGGCTGTACTTTACATTGTCGGCTATGGTGAATTAGAATGCAGGCACATCCAAATGTGCCTGCATTCCAATTCAAAAGAAATAATGTTCATCCGGCCAGTACTGTAGTACCGGCCAGGGTGAACTTCACAGACAGTGGCTGTTCTGTGACATGGCTTTGTCACAGAACGGCTGCTGTCTTACAGCATGTGAATGTGACCTTAAGCTGGACAGAAGACAGCAGAGACTTGTGCTCTCCTATCTAGTAAAACATAATGCAAAGCAATGGAAACTAATAAGGTGGAGATATGGAGATACATGTTTTATAATGGAAACCTAAGTATCTATAAATGGATACATCACAAGGGTGGTTTTTGCTCTTGAATCATATGTGTCCAACTGACCATGAAAAATGTGGTGTCAATAGAGCCATAGCATTGTTAGATTTCTGCTTTGTAGGGCTAGGCTCCTCTCGGCTCCCCTGCTATGTCAAAGTACATCTTTGTATTCCTTGTAAATAGAAATCATTTATATTTTCTCTGGACCGTACTCTATGCTGTAAAGAATTTTCATGTTTTTCCTGCTGCTGTGACTGATGAAGAAAATGATTCTTTAATGCTATAATAGCTATAATGATGTTTGTATGGACAGAGTGTAATAACCATAAGACGTATAAAACTTTTAGAAAAAAAGTGGGTTACCCAGCCTGACCCCCTTATATCTTCACTTAAGGAAACAGGTGCCATGCAGCACATGTTGTTACTACAACGCTCTTACTACACAGTACAATGCATTGTATGTTAGGCTATGGCACCCTTCACCTTTGACACACTGAGTGACGCCCTTCATCAGGTCATACCACATACTTTCTTTGTTTTACCAATGCCGCATCTTGTTCAGAAACAAACTGACTTATACATTCATGGTACAGGTCGGCCCTAAGGAGTTAGGATTATCTGTGCACAAGAGAAACTGCATGCTTCACTGAGGTGACATTTACACACACAATAGGAATGTAAGCCATTTCACTGCAGCTCCCTTCTCTGCTGCCGTGTGTTCATGCAGGGGAAGGTTTATATGTTTTATACAGGCAGATCAGCAGTAATAGGGCTGAAAAAAAACACAGTCCATTTCATGGGGACCTGGAGAAAATACAGGTTATTCCAAAATTAAAGGCTACTGCTATCCACTAGCAGAGTGGTGCTGGGTGCCTCACTGATCACAACAACGAAGGATTCTTGACCCCCAAGTGAATGGGCTTAAAGGGGGTTTTCCAGTTAAAATAGACTGATCTTTTGGGGTGCTCACCATTTATTCTCCTTACGTTGCAGAATAGAGGTCCCTTTTCTTCAGATAGGTGGGGATTACAGGCATTTATGGAATATCCAGTGTACAGTGAGGTGTGAGGTAAATGTATCATGGACATATAAATACTATTGTATTAACACATATAGAATGAGGGTTTCTGCTCTTACAACTTTTAAAGTGAAGTTTTGGGCAGATGGCAGACTGATAATGATCCCTCCAACATGATTGAATCAGTTACACAAGATAAAATGTCATCTAAATCCTTCTGTGCACACATTGCATCCCATTATTTTTTTTTTCTATCGTATTTTTTCCTTTTAACAGGTGGTGAACTCAAAAACCATCTCCAATCCACAGAAACTGAGAAGCATAGCACAAAAAATCCTGCTGCAGATCAACTGCAAGTTAGGGGGTGAGCTGTGGGGCGTAGACATCCCATTGGTGAGTAACCTGCATTGGGTATCCTCACATTGAGGAGGTTCAGTAGGAAAGGTTTAAAAAAAAAAATCGTAGCGTATAAAAAAAGATAAGGTTTATTACAAAATTTAAAGAATATGGCAAGAGGGGGCAGGCAAGGAGGGCACAGCCCTGAGATCCACAGCTGAGATGGGAGGTTAGTGTCAGAGGACACTATAAGCTGTACACTCCTCAGAGCTGGGCTTTATGGAAGAGTGGACAGAAAGGAGCCATTGTAAAATAGAAGAATACACATTTAAAGTTCAGCATGCAAAATGTGCCACACTTCCCAAACACATGGAAGAAGGGTCTCTCTGGTCAGACAAGACTTATGGTGAGATTTTTGAGCATCATAAGAAGGCACAATACACAAGGCTGGTTTTAAGAGGGTTTTTTTTTTTTCAGGTAAACACTATTTCTCAGTTCACATTGAAAAATTGACATGAAAAGTAATGACTTTTTTCTTGGTTGACTTCAAAATGGATCCTGGGTCAAAGCATGTATTATGATGTGGGGTGATGTTAGCTTAATCCGTTTAAAAGGATGCATTTCCTTCAATACACGCACTTTTAGGATGACGGGTTGTGGAGTCCATACATCCAGGAGAATTTCCTGATCAGAAGGGAATCGGGTGAAATAGGGGGTTCTTGGGTTAGGCCTCTCCATATTAAATCAGGGAGCCCTGAAGACTAGATAAATGACAACATGAATATATAACAGTAGAATATTACACATAATAAATGTGGCAGAATGCACTGTACTTGCTTGCATGTTATTTGTAAGGTTTTCTGTGATTTATTTTCTACCCAGAAATGCATGATGGTCATCGGAATTGATGTTTACCATGATCCCAGCCGAGGCTTGCGATCTGTGACTGGATTTGTGGCCAGCATGAACCAGTGGGTGTCCCCAGTCTAATGTCTTGCTATGTTTTTGACTAAGATCTAATATGTCATAGTGACATGTGAAGTTGGGGTTGTCAGTGGGGGTTGTGGTGCCAAGACCAAACAAAACTTCTCATACTTCATTATAGCTACTCTAAGTATACACTTAAGATTTGATTAATTGTCTGTAGTAAATGTGCGTAAAGAATAATATATTTAACTCCAAGTGTCGACCAGAACCACTCACTTGGTTAAGGTGTTTATATCTTTTTTTTTTTTTTTTTTTTGAGTCAGACTACATTCCCTACTCTACATTCAGCATATGCCCAGAGATTCCCCCTAGCCCATATGACGAACATGACCTTAAAACACCATTCACCAGACAGATGCCAATAGATTGTCTTGTCTTTTTACCCCCCACTCCACACTGTGTTGGTGGCATACCTCTTTAGACTGTGTTCACACAGGGCAGTGTCTTCACTTGCTTTATTGCATTTTCAGGGAAGGGTATCAGAAGAATGGCATGTGCTTTTACCACAGATCACCCCAGGTTTACAATCCAGTTACTGACAGTGCAGCTTTAACATAAAATGTGTATAACTTATTAAAACTACACTGCCAGTAACCGCATTGTAAAATTATAGCCGTTGTCATTAAAGAAACAAAAAAAAATTAGGCGTTTTTTTCCCCCTGACTTTCAGAATACAATATAATACATACCATGTTGACCCAGCCTAAATCAATTTTATGTACATCTGTTCCTGGCAAAGGTTAGTGACAGCCAGTATGGCCATTGTTACCAAGGATTGTCATCCAGCCAGACTCCAAAATGCCATGTTTACCTAGTCACGCTGTTACACAACCACTTCTGTTGCATTGCTAGCTCTTTTTTCAAAAAGCTGAATAAAATTTTATCAACATAAAAGCAAAGAATAACAGGAGTACTTGTGATTTCCTTGCAGTGGCCTGACCCGTTGGTACTCGCGTGTGGTTTTCCAGCTTCCCCATCAGGAAATTATGGATGGCTTAAAGCTAAGCCTGGTGGCTGCCTTGCAGAAATTTCATGAGGTTAGGAATGGATTTTTGTTTTAGCATAAGAACTACTGTAAAAGAAAAAAAGGTCTTGTGTCTAGCCATGAGGACCCACCAATTGGGTTTCCAGTAGAAATCCTGGCATCTGTCCTGTCTGTATATTCCATGCATGTTTCAAAAACTGAAAACATTTACCTTGTAGTATATATGCTTTGTGTTTATTTCACAATACAAAACAATTTGTTTTCCATGTAGGTGAACCATGTGCTACCGGAGAAGATTATTGTGTACCGGGATGGAGTGTCCGATGGTCAGCTGAGTGTAGTGCAGAATTATGAGATCCAACAGCTGCAGACATGCTTCAGTACATTTGAGAACTACTCGCCCCGCATGGTGGTGATTGTTGTGCAGAAGAGAATTAGCACCAATATGTACTGCTCCAGTTCTGGGGAATTTGTTACTCCTGCACCAGGGACAGTGTTGGACCACACTGTCACCTCACGTGACTGGTGAGCCCCTCATACTAGGGTGGTTGGTGCGCACACGGAAAGGATTTGTATGCTGATAGCTATGTTTATTATTTCTTGTTCTGTAGGGTGGATTTCTTCTTACTGTCTCACCATGTGAGACAGGGCTGCGGCATTCCTACTCACTATATATGTGTGATGAACACGCTCAACCTTACCCCTGATTATTTACAGAGGTAAGGAGCACTATATGGTGACACATGTCTGAGGCTAGATTCACATGTACCGTATCGCTGCAGATTTCACACTACAAGTTTCTTGCCGTAAAATCCACTGCCATACTGGTTTCTGTTGAAGTCTATGGCACTCCAGTTTAATTCTGCAATTTAATTCTTTTATATTTTCATATTTCATCTGCCATGTAGTAATTTTTTCATTTAATATATTGTTTATTGTTTCTGTTTCCCATCCAGGTTGACTTTCAAGCTGTGCCACATGTACTGGAACTGGCCCGGTACCATCAGAGTGCCAGCCCCCTGCAAATATGCCCACAAATTAGCCTTCCTGTCCGGCCAGTTTCTCCACCACGAGCCGTCTTTTCAGTTGTGCGACAAGCTGTTTTTTCTTTAAATTAGGAAGTCCATGTTCATTGCCAGCAAATGATTCCCTTTAGGTTTTTATTGTCCTGCCCGTAAGATCATGCCTGGTCTTAAGATCGCCAGTCTTAAGATTTAGCGTTAACCTCTTCTATTTTACAATGGTTTGTTTGTTTGTTTTTTTAGCTGTTAGAGAAGGAAAGTCTATGATGTTTAGTGTGGACCCATTAAAACACCTTTATCCTATGGTGATCACTATGTCATACATTATTACAGGTAATCTCCTGAAGGCTGCCAGAGCATGCTGGGAGCTTTAGTTTGACAAGCTATGTAAAGTGCTGCGGAATAAGTTGACGCTATATAACTAAAGGAGTTATTATAAAGGAATTTGTCTTTAGCCATTGACTGGCAGAGATGGAGACCATCAGTATCTATAAAATCTAAGCTTATAAAATCTAAGTCATTTAATTCCTATTTGTAGAAGTTGCTTGCATAGTGGCGACATATTCCACAGTGCTGTACACGGATTGTAATCACTCACCCATGACTGAGAGCCACAATTCAGTTTTTTTTTTCTATATACATGTTCCATAAGAATCTTAGTATGGCCACCAGTACGGCATCCTCAGGGGTTGTCAGCCAATCCTAAATAATCCATATGGGGGATATAGTACTGTTTATAATGGTATATTAGCCGTTCTGTAGTTTGGTGACTGTCCCAAAGGGGCGTGACCCAGTGGCAATGTTTAACACAACGGAGAGGAGCAATGGTTTGTCATAGCCCCCTGTGTAACTCTGTACTATATTGCTTTGTTAGGAGGATTTTTTACCTATCAACAACCCCTCTAGTTAAAGTTTTTTCTGTCTCTTCACCCACCTGACTTTGCTTAGTCTTGGACTGTCTTGGAAATATTGCGCCCTTGTGTGATGATCTTACAGATCTGTCACGTGATTGAGGCAGCTTTCACATGTGCGTATCATAGAGGTTTGTTTGCATGTTATGTACGTAACTCCTAAACTGAACGCAGCTCCGTGCACCACAACTGATGGCATTGCTGTAATAAGAGATGAGCAAATTTACAGCACTAGCAAAGCACTTAGTTAAGCTCAGCAGTCGGCTTATCAGCCGGTTGCCTTTGAGCTCTGTGCAGCTCCTCTCTGTGTGCCTGGAAAAGCTGAATCCAGTCCAAACTTCTCCCAGTTTCCCAGGAATGGAACCAGCTTTTCCAGGACCCGGCATGGAGTTCAAAGGCAGCTGACCGCCAAGCCTAGCAGATCGCCTCCCTTGTACTGCTAGTGCTGTAATTTCACAAATCCCTAACTAATGCTCTCAGCTTGGTTCTGTAGTCAGACTGCGATTTGTGCACCATAATGTGAATGCTAACACACCTTCATGTTCACACACAGGAAGGCAGCATAAGAAACCTACACTGTTGTATAGTACTATCCCCATGTAGATTATAGTTGGGTGGAGGGTTTAATGTAATCCATGGCTGTCTTCAGTACACCAGAAAAGTAGCGAATATTAAAACCTGCTTCCTGACCTTTTATAAAGAGGATTCCTTTACAGCTCAATGTATTAGGAAGCATTGTGTGACTACTTCATGTAACCTTAGGGCCATATTTATATAAGTTTATTGATTTTGATGTTTCCTTTTTGCTTGTTTTTGTATGAGCCGTAATATTTGCACTTACTACTACTGGAGGTTTTTTTTTTCTAAATAATGTGACCTGTAATTCATGAAGCAAATCTGTATTTGTGAAGCCTTTGATGTGTTTGACCTGTCATGTTGTGATGAGACCACAATAAGAGCAGATTGAAGAGGACCACCCACCTGTGACCAGCCCAAAGGGGAAGCTCTGCTCTGTAGCCCAAATACACACTTTGTTTTATTCAGCAAGAAAACAGGACTATCATTTAGTGGTATGTTCCATACGAATGCATCGTCATATGGGCAGATCTGAGATGTCTATCCTATATATTAGCACATGCATTGTTATCCACACCAGCATTTATGGATTATATACTGAGGTGCTGACCTCTTTAGTTTTGTTGGCCATTTTTACAAAAGCTATTGAAGAAAGTGCAGCCATGATTTGATTTAGCTTGTTTTTTTAAAAAAATTTTATTGGTAAAACAGAGAAGGAAATGACAGAGATATTTTTGAGATATTTCTAGTTAGACTGGCTTCACTCTCCTGGCATACATTGGCATCTCATCAATGTATAGCATGGCACACAGCAGCCGATTCCATTCACATTAATAGCATGTAGTCAGCTAGTGTCCTCGTTCAGGTCACATACGTGCTTCTTCAAAAGCGTGGTCTGCTGAGTTATTAGGTACACCAAGGTATAAATGGTGTTGGCGGGATCCTGATGTATACAAAGGAGATACAGAAGTAACACTGTGAACCCAGTCTAAGTATCAATATGGCTGTATTCTTTGTTGTCACTGTTACATAATATGTTACAGAAAAAATGTCAATATTCGTGCTTTTTTTTTTATCATTTAAAGTAGTAAAGTGTTAGGTTCATGACGCTACCTCATGCACTTTGCTTCACTCACATCACTTCCTCTATACGCTTGCTTTCAGTGAATGGAAACAATTATTCTAAGGGTATGTGCACACTGAGGAAAACACTAGGGGGACGAGGGTCGGAATCCACACAAGTCCTCAGTGTTCACATACCCCCACACATAAAGATAAGATGGTGCAGGGGTCCTCTTGAATCCAGCCAAGGATGATATCTGCATGGAGTTTGTATGTTCTCAGGTTTGCAGGGTTTCTCCTCCCACACTGCCAAACCATACCAAAATTAATTTAGATTGTGAGCCCCATTGGGGACAGGGAATAATGTGATAACCTCTGTGCAGTGTTGCGGAATATGTTGGCGCTATAAAATAAATAGAATAGTATACCAGTCACATAGGTGTTTGACAGGAACAAGAATGTTTCCATTCACTATTGACAAGCAGAGATCTTGGGGAATTGATGGCTATATAACCCTTCACATCAGGGAAAGGGGGTTGCCCTATCAGGGCCATTGCTATCTATTTGTCCCACTAGGGCATAATAGTGACTAAGGGGCCTATTCCACGGAGCGATAATCTCTCCGTGGAATAGAGAGAACGATCAGCCGATGATCGTGTCATCCGCTAATCGTTCATTTAGGTCCAGACCTAAAATCATCGTTCGCACCAGCGCATCGCTACGGTGAAATAGCGGTACACGGCGGCGACCGACAATTTTAGCAGCATCATACATTACCTGTCCGGGCTGCAGGTCTTCTCCTTCTTCCTCCCAGTCCCGCGCCACAGCAGCTTCGGAGCGGCCTGTCTGAACTGACAGACCGTTTAGCCAATCACTGGCTGGAACTGCCGAGGCCAGTGATTGGCTGAGCGGTCTGTAAGTTCAGACAGGCCGCTCCGAAGCTGCTGCGGCGCAGGACCGGGAGGAAGAAGGAGAAGACCTGCAGCCCGGATAGGTAATGTATGAAACAATGGCTGCAAGGACATCGGTAACGATGTCCCTGCAGCCCTTGCTTAACGATCATCGGGGCTGTGGAATAGGCCCAGTAAACGAGCGCCGATCTAGCAGATCGGCGCTTGTTTACATCGTTAATCGGGCCCTGCTCAGCCCGTGGAATACGGCCCTAAGGGTCCATTTACACAGAAAGATTATCTGACAGATTAGCTGCCAAAGATTTGAAGCCAAAACCAGGAATGGATTTGAAAAGAGGAGAAATCTCAGGCTTTCCTTAATGACCTTATCTCTGTTTATAGTTTGTTTCTGGCTTTGGCTTCAAATCTTTGGCAGATAATCTTTCTGTGTAAATGGACTCTTAAAGGAGAAGTCTGGCAAATTTTTTTATTAAGGTATTGTATTGCCCCCCAAAAGTGCTTTTTCCCCTGCGCTTACTACTGCATCAAGGCTTCACTTCCTGGATAAAATGGTGATGTCACGACCCGACTCCCAGAGCTGTGCGGGCTGTGGCTAGGGATGAGCGAACCGGCTGAGGTTCGGGTTCGTATGAACCTAAACTATCGGCTTCTCATTCCTGCTGTCTGCCTGCTCCGTGGAAAGGGTGGATACTGCCTATGGCTATGGCTGTATCCCAGTTTTCCAGGCGGTCCTCAAGGTTGCATCCACCCTCTCCACGGAGCAGGCAGACAGTGGGAATCAGAAGCCGATAGTTTAGGTTCATACGAACCTGAACCTCAGCCGGTTCGCTCATCCCTAGCCACAGCCCGCACAGCTCTGGGAGTCGGGTCGTGACATCACCATGTTATCCAGGAAGTGACATCACCATTTTATCCAGGAAGTGACATCACCATGTTATCCAGGAAGTGACATCACCATGTTATCCAGGAAGTGACATCACCATGTTATCCAGAAAGTGACATCACCATGTTATCCAGGAAGTGACATCACCATGTTTATCCAGGAAGTGACATCACCATGTTAATCCAGGAAGTGACATCACCATGTTATCCAGGAAGTGAATCCATGATGCAGTAGTAAGTGCAGAAATAAAAGCACTTTATAAGCTTTTCCTGTAATAAGTGTATATTGGGGATTTGTATTACTTTTGGGGGACAATACAATACTTTAATAAACAATTTCGCCAGACTTCTCCTTTAAGGCCCTATTATACGGACCAACAGTGAGGAGCAAACGAGCGTTGTTAGCGCTCGTTTGCTCCTCGTTTCCCGCTCGTAACCACCGCTATTCCACATGGCAGCAGCGAGCAGGTGAGGCCGGGGAGGGCCGGGGGTGCTGCCCGGGTGATTGCTGATCTCTGGGCAGCCCATAGGATATAGCGGAGGTCTGCCGCCGCCGCTCCTATTCCACGGAGTGGCGGCAGTAGATTGTTGCTATATAAGTTGTTTGTCTTTCAACATGTTGAAAGACAAACGACTTCAACGATCAGCTAACATGAACGATGTCTGCTGATTGTTGCCACCTATAATCGTTCCGTGAAATAAGGCCTTTAGATGGGAAGGCTCCTATAGGATCCAGAGACAGCTTAATGGCAGTAGTTTGATATTTCCTTTGCAGTAGTTTGACATTTCCCCTCCATTACCTCTAAATCGGGAGGTAACTTACTATGTTTTGCTGTTGAAACATGGGGTGATCCCCTCCAGTCACTAGTAACACTCCTTCCAGAGGAAAGCATGGCTGTCCTTTAAGGGGGGGGGGGGGGGGGGGGGTGAAGATGTCTGTGCGCACTATACAGTCCACCTTGTTATATTACAGGGACCAGGAAGTTGGCGAGTCTTAAGGAGTGGTTCTATAGTAGGACAAGGCTGGACTTTGGACTTCAGGTCCAATACTTATAGTATACCTCTTCATTCAGATCAGTGAAGTGCATGCTGGGAATTGTATTTTTAACAAAAGCCACATTGCTGTATAATATATGATACCCCATCTCAGTGGGAAATCCAGGGTAGAAAAAACAGGTAAGGTGTGCTGCAGTAACCCTTGCCAGGCCTTAAAGTCTGTGACTGTGAGATTAAAAGGTAATTCTAGAGATAAAACCTGTGACGCTGATAGGGTGTGAGCATAGTCCTAGAGGAAAAGCTTTGTCTTACACATGACCAGTACGGATAGTATACACCGGGCCATCATACCTATGTATTCTTGTTAGTCATCCTATTCCAGAACCAGGGGCGGCTTTTTGCAACCATTACATGAGTGTTGATGGATTTTTGTGCTCAATTGGTCAAAAGAACATTTGTGATATCAGACATCAATGTTGGACAAGAAGATCTGTCTCTGCTAGAGATGTTATATGGGGTTGAAGTCACAGCTCTCTGTAGAAGACCCCTCACACTGTCTTTATGGTCCTTGCTTTGTGCACTGGGGGGCAGTCATGCTGGAATGGAGAAGAGCCACGCTGTTACTGCCCAAATTTAAAGTGTGACTAACAGCTTTCACTAGCAGCAAGATACCCTGTGAAAATTTTGCTGCTGGCTCGGCTGCAATCACGAGGCGGCAAGGGAACTCTTCCAGCAGTGCTGTTGTATACAAGGCAGTTTTGACTTTGGTCATGACATAATGTGGCCAGAGATCATGGTGTCGCTCTGCCTGCATTGCAGCTACTGAAAGCGAATGTGCTTTCCAGAAAGCAATCCGGGAAGGATTAGTGATGACATGCTGCTACACATTCACTTCCATTAGTTCCAGGTCAGGCAGCTTATTGTGGCCACTTTGCAGCTTAACCATAGCCTAAACATGGTGCCGTGTGCTGGATTGTACGGACGTGTTTGCAATGGGTGAGGCTGAATCACCTGAACTCCACAACTTAGAGGGCGGTCCTCATACCTGTCACTGTGTAGTGTAGCAATAGTGGGGTTGTGTCAGGAAACCTGAACCCTGGTGACATGCTGCTTTTTTTTCACTCCTTGTGTTGACAGCTAGTCTCAGTTACCAATGACTGTGGTCAGACTGAGAGAGATGTAGAGTATATATAGCTGTATTATATAAATATGAATACTATAGCTATACATATACCACTGCTTTTAGAGCAGAGTGGTGGTCTGTAACCTAGACCATGAGCTGTCGACAGTAGGAGTGAAAGAGCAGCACATCGGGAAGAGGAGACAAGTTTGCTAAATGAATGTATTTGCAAAAATACTTAACTTGACAAGTCCTACAAGTATAACTATATTAGTTGAGATAGGAATACCCCTTTAAAAAATTATCTTGGCAGGCCCATAATGTAGCTCCAAAGCATTTGTCTGTGTTCAGTTTCCCTGCAGCGCCACCACAGGGCGATCCAAGCATTACAGAGCTCCTATTTGTAATCAATAGGTCGCCCTTTTTAATGCATTGACATTAAAGGTCTTTCTGGTTGAGAGACTTTTGTAGCGATTCTGTTTTCTGTATGGAGGGGGTCTGAGTAGGGGACTCCCATCTAATAACTCAGAACTAAATCGGGTTCTTCAATATGGCGTTTGTGAACCAGACAATTGTCATTGTTCTAAGCAGCAGAATTTTATTTATCGCTGAACTGCCCTCAGAGCGACCACTATTAACACCAATATCCACCATGTCTCACAAGGATGCAAGAAGCTGAGATATGGGGAGCTGTTTGCAGGATCTTCTTTGTATTCATTGATTATTTTATGCTATTTCATCAGCCAATGAGAATCTCTCATAATCCATAGGCATAACATTGCTCACCCAGTGTCCTACTGCTGCCACTGTCCATTGCTCCAAGTGTCATGGACTCTTATCACAGGACCTGTTACAGCAGCGGCCCACCATGCTTACCTGTCATCTATAGCAGCAGCCCACCATGCTTACCTGTCATCTATAGCAGCAGCCCACCATGCTTACCTGTCATCTATAGCAGCGGCCCACCATGCTTACCTGTCATCTATAGCAGCGGCCCACCATGCTTATCTGTCATCTATAGCAGCGGCCCACCATGCTTACCTGTCATCTATAGCAGCGGCCCACCATGCTTACCTGTCATCTATAGCAGCAGCCCACCATGCTTATCTGTCATCTATAGCAGCGGCCCACCATGCTTACCTGTCATCTATAGCAGCGGCCCACCATGCTTACCTGTCATCTATAGCAGCGGCCCACCATGCTTACCTGTCATCTATAGCAGCAGCCCACCATGCTTATCTGTCATCTATAGCAGCGGCCCACCATGCTTACCTGTCCTCCATAGCAGCAGCCCACCATGCTTACCTGTCATCTATAGCAGCGGCCCACCATGCTTACCTGTCATCTATAGCAGCGGCCCACCATGCTTACTTGTCATCTATAGCAGCGGCCCACCATGCTTACCTGTCATCTATAGCAGCGGCCCACCATGCTTACCTGTCCATAGCAGCGGCCCACCATGCTTACCTGTCATCTATAGCAGCGGCCCACCATGCTTACCTGTCCATAGCAGCGGCCCACCATGCTTACCTGTCATCTATAGCAGCGGCCCACCATGCTTACCTGTCCATAGCAGCGGCCCACCATGCTTACCTGTCATCTATAGCAGCAGCCCACCATGCTTATCTGTCATCTATAGCAGCGGCCCACCATGCTTACCTGTCATCTATAGCAGCAGCCCACCATGCTTACCTGTCATCTATAGCAGCGGCCCACCATGCTTATCTGTCATCTATAGCAGCGGCCCACCATGCTTACCTGTCCTCCATAGCAGCGGCCCACCATGCTTACCTGTCATCTATAGCAGCGGCCCACCATGCTTACCTGTCATCTATAGCAGCGGCCCACCATGCTTACCTGTCATCTATAGCAGCGGCCCACCATGCTTACTTGTCATCTATAGCAGCGGCCCACCATGCTTACCTGTCATCTATAGCAGCGGCCCACCATGCTTACCTGTCCATAGCAGCGGCCCACCATGCTTACCTGTCCATAGCAGCGGCCCACCATGCTTACCTGTCCTCTATAGCAGCGGCCCACCATGCTTACCTGTCCTCTATAGCAGCGGCCCACCATGCTTACCTGTCATCTATAGCAGCGGCCCACCATGCTTACCTGTCCTCTATAGCAGCGGCCCACCATGCTTACCTGTCATCTATAGCAGCGGCCCACCATTCTTACCGGTCATCTATAGCAGCGGCCCACCATGCTTACCTGTCATCTATAGCAGCGGCCCACCATGCTTACCTGTCATCTATAGCAGCGGCCCACCATGTACAGGTGACACATTGCATACAGACACAGAACAGGCCCCAAGGTGAGTTTTTCCTTTTTAGTTCTATTTCCTTTTTCTTGCTGACTAAAACAAGCTGTGTTTGGGTTGATGTTCTTCCCGATGATATTCCTGTGTGTAGTGTTTATAGAGAACGCATTGTCAGTGCTTTATGTTCAGGACTTGTCGGGTATAAATGTAACAGAAATAGTTACTGTTTATTGTACTTTTGGTTTGGAATAAATAGTAAATCACTACTATACTTTATTTTAGCTTTTTTTGACGCCATGGTAATCTGGAACTGATTAAAGGATAATATAACTTATTTGTGGCTGTTAGAAATTCTATGCAAGCCCCTATTATCAGTAGTCACATGCAGTACTACTGGCATCACTACTCCGCAGTGGGAGACATTGTGCAACCACATGCAATGCGGAACAGTAACAGCCATATTTGCTTAAAGGGGTACTCTGGAGAAAACAAATTGTTTTCAAATCAAATGGTGTAAGAAAGTTATACAGATTTGTAAATTACTTCTTTAAAAAAAAAAAAAGCACCACTCTTCCAGTACTTATCAGCTGCTGTATGTCCTGCATGAAGTGGTGTATTCTTTCTAGTATGACACAGTGCTCTCTGCTGCCATCTCTGTCCATGTCAGGAACTGTCCAGAACAGTAGCAAATCCCCATAGAAAACCTCTTCTGCACTGGACAGTTCCTGACATAGACAGGTTGCAGAGGTGGATCTGTATATTGTCATTTTGGCAGGTCATCAGGCATGTTAAAAGTTATTGATTGCAGTGGGTCTCACTGCTCAGACGTGCTGTGATCAGGTGATATAGCCAGGGGGGAGCATGGTGGCCGTGCCATCCACTCTGGTTGCTCAGTAGTTTCGACAGTGTAGCCGATCAGGAAATACAGCCGGGGAATATACACAGCATTGATCTCTATGAGAGATCAGTACTGTGTATATACAAGTCCCCCAGGGGGGCTTCTAGTTCATGTAAAAAAAAAAAAGAAGTAAAAAAGTGTTTTTATTAATAAAAAATCCCCTCCTCTAATAAAAGTCCAAATCACCCCCCTTTTCCCATTTTATAAATATAAATTAATAAATAAACAAATAAATAAACATATTTAGTATCGCGGAGCGCGTAATCGCCCGAACTATTAATTAATCACGTTCTTGATCTCGCACGGTAAACGGCGTCAGCGCAAAAAAATCCCGAAGTGCAAAATTGCGCATTTGTGGTCGCATCAAATCCAGAAAAAATGTAATAAAAAGTGATCAAAAAGTCGTATATGCGCAATCAAGGTACCGATAGAAAGAAAACATCATGGTGCAAAAAATGACACCTCACACAGCCCCATAGACCCAAGAATAAAAGTGCTATAAGCCTGGGAATGGAGCGATTTTAAGGAATATATATTTGTTAACTAGGCAAAGAAAAAGAAAAAATATCCGAGTGCACTCACCGGTGGGTAGAGAAAATGTTTCCTTTATTCGTGCATATTAGCGCGGTGCAAATTCAAGGGGAGAGGGACGCCAACACCTTCCACCAGGGATTACAGCTGTTTCACGCCTCCTAATCGGCGCTTCTTCAGATCCCGCCCCTTCAGTCACGTCACTCCATATACACACACAGTGTGACGTGTCAGAATAGTGGGCGTTACAACGTGTTTTTTTTAAAACAAGAAATATCTCTGTTATGTACATAGAAAAATAACATAAATACAAGACAGGCGATCATAGGAACATACTGAGGTCAGTACGGTCATTTAGACCTATCTGGCTTTGTGCGTTAGTAGCGAGTATCAGGCGCGATTCACATTGGAGTAACTGCCGATTGGCATCTCCAAACCCTTTGTGATATATTCGCTTCAGTCCCATAAACTTGAGATCTTTTACATCTCCTTTGTGCTTTTCATTCATGTGGTCTATTAAGCGTGGTGCAATCAAGGTACCGATAGAAAGAAAACATCATGGTGCAAAAAATGACACCTCACACAGCCCCATAGACCCAAGAATAAAAGTGCTATAAGCCTGGGAATGGAGCGATTTTAAGGAATATATATTTGTTAACAATGGTTTGAATCACATCACATAAAATAAATGTTATACATGTTATATATCGTTGTAATCGTAACAACTTGAGGAATATGCATAACAAGTCAGTTTTACCATAGGGCGAACGGCGTTAATGCTAAACTCCCCGAAATCAAAACAAATTCGTTGTTTTTTTTTCAATTTGACAGCGCAAATGATTTTTTTCCGGTTTCGCAGCATATTTTATGGAAAAATAATGCCTGTCATTGCAAAGTACAATTGGTTTCGCAAAAAATAAGCGTTCATATAAGTCTGTAGGAGTCTGTAGGACTTTTAAACATAAAATGGAAAAAGCAAAAGAGCAAAAACGAAAATTAGCTTTGACCTTAAGGGGTTAATGACCTTTGTTGCCCTCCTCTGCACCCGCTCCAGTTCACCTATGTCCTTCTTATATACCGGTGCCCATAGCTGTACACAGTATTCCATATGTGGTCTGACCAGTGATTTATAAAGAGGCAAAACTATGTTCTCATCTTTAGAATCTATACCTCTTTTGATGCATCCCATTATTTTATTAGCCTTGGCAGCTGCTGCCTGGCACTGATCACTAAAGTTGAGTTTACTGTCCACCAATACCCCCAGGTCCTTTTCCGTAGTTTTACCCAGTGTTTTATTATTTAGCACATAGATGTACTTATTATTTCTACGGCCCAAGTGCATAACCTTACATTTATCCACATTAAACTACATTTGCCATTTCACTGCCCAAGCCTCTAGCTTCTCCAAATCCCTCTGTATTATGATATTATCATTCTATGTACTGATTACTTTCCCCAGTTTAGTATCATCTGCAAAAATGGAGATTCTACTATGTAGCCCCTCTACAAGGTCATTAATAAAAAATATTAAAAACAAGTGGACCCAACACTGACCCCTGTGGACCCAACAATGATGGGTAATAAACTTGTGCAAATGCAAAAGTAGTTGTTTCTTTTGATGATGTAAATGTCCTTCACAATGACTGTGGGACTCATTACGATATCTGTTCTCTGACACCTTCTGAGTAAATATCCTGCATGTGATGGCATTGGGACGTGACACGACTGAGTATGTTCTGGTTTCCTAACTGGACTGGAATCATTTGTGGTTTTCCTGTGATTTTCTGCAGCTCTCTAGTAAACTGCAACCATTTCTCTTCAGGAACAGTGTCGGCAGTACGGAATGTGGCAGATTCCATGTAACGCTGCTACTTCTCATCTTACTTCTAGGCCATGTTTACGTATTGTGTTTTCTCATTAAACAATGTCCATTATTGCAGGTTGCAACAACGGCCGCTGATTACTAGCAGTGTGAAAATACATTAGGGTGTATGGAACAACGACAGTAGTGTATATACTACAGCCAGTGTTCTCTGCAGCCGCACAAAATACCAGACAGGTCTATTTTGTGCGGCCGCTATTTAGTGACCTGCAGCTGTAGGTAGCCTGTGCTCACAGTGTAAGGTACGGCTCCTGGCCGCACTTTACATTGTGCTCTATGGCGTATTAGAGTTCCAACTAGAATAAAGTGTTTTTCATCCGGCCTATACTGCAGTATCGGCCGGGTGACACATGTGAGATAACGGCCGATGTTTGACACTGCCGTTGTCTTACCCTATGTGAAAATGGCCTTAATCTGCAAGCAGTAGAGGGGGCAGATGGAGATTAATAAAAGTAGAAGCAGACCACTGCATAGGAGCTGCATACACAGAACGGTAGGAGATTCAGTTTTTGATTTCGGTAATTTATCACCTAGATTTTCTTTAATTTACGAGAGGCAGATAACACAACATGCCTGTGCTGTTTTTAACAACGTTTAGTGACATGCTTTACAGCAAGCCTCATGGAAGTAGAGGACAATAGACAGGGCCTGTCCCCTAAAGTTTACTGTAAAATATTCTCATTAATGTACTGGAGCAATAAAAAGTGGATATGGCCCTCAAACCACTACATGCATCTATCACTAATCAGTAATAAAGTATTTGCCCCCATGGCCCTTCTAAATGGATCCTTATCTAACCTTGAACCTGCTAACCACGGAGCACAGTGACCAGTGGCAGCAGCTTCCAGGTCATGTAGACAGCACAAACTCCTAGTCAGAGCTAAAGTAGCACTTTAGGTTGAGATGTCGGAATCAGTAAAACATAACTGTGTTCTTTCAGAAACAGCGCCTCCCCGGGTTGTGTCTGGTACTGCATCTCCATTGACATAAGAGACTCAGCCGCAATACCATGTATTACCTGTGGACAGGTGTGATGCTATTCTTAAATAGAAGAGATGAGTGAAGCAGATTCTTTGCTGCTGGCTCCGTGCAGAGGGAGGATACTGCCCAGGGACTGCCTGGATACAGCCATGACAGCCATGTTTTCCAGGTATTTTTGTATGAAGTAAATAGTTATGTTTTTCTAACCCTATGTGACCTTTTTAACCCAACAGTGATATCCGCTGTTGAAGTATGGCAGGTGTGAACAGGTACAATATGAATTCCGTTCCATATGTGTGAAGTTTGGCTGTGTAATATAACCCTGCAGCAGAAGAGGGTTGGTGATGATCCTCATCCTGGCCTGTTTAGTCCCTGAAATACTGTGGTTGATAGCAGCTGTGGCCTATGAACAGGGCTCTCTCTGTCTCCTCATCAACCTGCAATTGCACGTTATAGTGCATTTACACAGAGAGATTTCTCTGACATTATTGAAGCCAAAGCCAGGAACAGACTATAAACAGGGAAGAGGTCATAAAGGAAAGACCTCTTTTCAAATCCACTCCTGACTTTGGCTTAAAAACTCAGATCTCTCTGTAAACGCACCATTAAGCGGAGCCGTGTTATCTAATCACTCCCCTTACAGGGTGTAATAGGTTTACAATAGTAAATCCCCATAGAACATAGATAACCTCTCCTGCTTTGCACTGTGGCAGCAGAGGCCACTGTGTCAGACTGGAAAGAAAACACTGCTTCCTGCAGGGCATACAGCAGCTGATAAGTATGGGAAGACTTGAGATTTTTAAATAGAAGTCAAATACAAATCTATATAACTTTCTGAAACCAGTTGACTAGATAGAAAAGGATCGTCGCTGGAGTTCCTCTTTAGAATTAAAACAACCAATGGGGAAACAAGTCTGTGATCGCTGCCGTATAACAAGAGACCTCATGTATAGCGAGTCCTCTCTCTGTGGAAGGAAATGTCAGATCTGTGGCCGTGTAGGGCAGGGTAATCTGCTCTGCCGTACTGTGCAAACAGCTTATCATGAGAATGCGAGGTTATTACACACACTCCACAGTGATCTGAGGATGAGGGTTACACTATGTGTATTTACAGTGTATCCATGTGTATGCACTCTCGTATCTGCAGAGAGCTGAGGCTGGGATGTAGTCTGGTAAAGAAATCATTCAAGCTCCCTTTAAGTGAGACGGAATAGTACAAGTACACAGCCCGCTTTACTATACAGATATAGCAGAGCTTAGCATACGATTACCAGGTCACATAGGCCCCAGCTGGGTGCCGGGGACGGATTTAGCTCCACTGGCTGTGCTCCTGGATTTACTATCTGAGAATTTTAGTATGGATCATGTGACTTGGATCCCATTCACACAGCAGTACATCAGTCAATATTTTGCCTCAAAGCCAGGTGCGGGTCCAGATTATAGGGGTGTCACTTCTGGTTAGGGCTTGTTATCGCACTAATAGCGATTTCTTCCTCTTTGTGCGGTATCCAAATTATATCAAATAATAGTATGAGCGCTCATACAGATTCACACAGACGCCAATAGCAATTGGTATCAATGCAAAAAGGTTCTGCTTTATTACACAAACAACAGTTCTTATACTAGTTATGACGTACAGGAAAAGGGTGGTTACTACTGGCACAATTGGCTATTTGCCTACTCGGGAGGGTCTTATGCTGATGAGTTCCTAAGTTATCTGACACTCAAGACCACTCATATCCCCCCTCCCAAGTCTTAAGAGAAACAAATACACATTCAAGTATATATAATGATTACTATATGGCAGTATGAGCTATACCTGAGTATACATATATACATATAGATATTTTTCAGATTATATCTCTCACAGGCTTACCAATACTAGAATCTAGTGTACAGTGTACATTTTTATTTTGGATTTCCCCCCATTAATAAAGCAATAGTGGAATCCACCCTCAATGTGCAGTAAAACTGAGACTTTGGGGAAATTTGTGAGGCTTGCATGCTAGTTTGCTGGCATAAAGAAGTCACTAAGTTTGTGGGCACCACAATGAAGGGCATTGAAAGAAAAGTGTAAATTCTTCATATATTGTGCACAGCTGAAACTGGCGAACATACAGGAAAAAGTCACACAGAATAAATCCCCCCTTTATCTAGTGTTATAGACCCGTGCCATCACAGTGGGGAACATGAATGGAGGATGGCACTCCTTTCCAGCACACAATATATTCTGTAGATGTCACTATGGGGTTAATCAGACAGCAGTATGTGTAGTAGTATAGCTAGAGATGGTACGTGTTCCTCTTTTCCTCCCCTTTCCATGGTTCCGGTATATCTGCATGCTCTTCCTGGTGTGATTTTTCCACCTATAGTTGTTTCCTGTAGCACAGCACTGCCGAACAACCAGATGTCTTCCTGCTTCTGTTCCTCCCATTGCAGCATGCCATAAGGCATTCTGCCCAAACCAGATGTAGATGGATGCAGGGCCGGCTCCAGGTTTGTGCAGGCCCTCAAGCGACAGAGCCTCAGCGGGCTCCTCATCCATCCACTATGCACCCATCATCCAGACACTATGCACAGACAGAACTAACATACACAAACACACATTATTGAAAAAAAAACACTGACTGACTGACACAGACACACAGCACTTTCAGCTCAGTCTTCTCCCTCTTCCTGTCTGTCAGGCTGCTCTCCACACTGTAAGGTCATGTGATTGGGTTTTTCACCCCTTTTCTCTCTCTCTCTGTGCAGGTCCGGCTCCATCTCCTGTGTCTTCTGATGTTTAGCGCTCACCCTGTACTACAGTGAGCGGGCTGAACATTAAAACACCGGGCCCCTCTCCCTCTCTGGGCCCCTAGAGGCGCTGGGGGCCCCGGGAAATCCCTATGGTGACATTGGCCCTGAGTGGATCCAACGGGAAAGAGAAGCGCAAGTTCTCTATTTATAATTTCCATCCCATATAAATCCACTGCTGCTTCTGAAACAAAAATAAAGAAATACATGGGCCATTTGTGATTCCAGAATTCTAGATCTTTTTTGTGTTCCTGTCTGTGAATAGGAACATAATAAGTGGCTTTTGCAGGTCTGCAGGAGCAGGATCTTACTGTGCCATTTTGGTAATATTCACAAGAGAAACGCATGAGCAATAAATTGTCTTGTGGTTGAAACTTACGGTATGACAAGCATGTCCCAGAGCAGTCATGTCAAACTCTGGCCCGCGGGCCAAATCTGGCCCGTGGTGCCATTATTTTTGGACCGCCAGGCAATTCAGAATTTTAATTATATCTGGCCCGCCATGGCTACTATGTAAGATACTATGGGGGAGGGCTAGCTACTATATGAGACTATTGGGGAGGGCTGGCTACTGCATGAAACTATTGGGGAGGGCTGGCTACTGCATGAGACTATTGGGGAGGGCTGGCTACTATATGAGATTGTTGGGAGGGCTGGCTACTATATGAGACTGTTGGGGAGGGCTGGCTAATATATGATATTGTTGGGAGGGCTGGCTACTATATGAGACTATGGGGGCAGGGCTGGCTAGTATATAAGAGACTATTGGGGAGGGCTGGCTACTATATAAGAGACTATTGGGGAGGGCTGGCTACTATATAAGAGACTATTGGGGAGGGCTGGCTACTATATAAGAGACTATTGGGGAGGGCTGGTTACTATAAGAGACTATTGGGGAGGGCTGGTTACTATATGAGATTACAGGGGAAGGCTGGTTACTATATGAGACTATTGGGGAGTGCTGGCTACTATATGGGACACTTGGGGGGTTGGCTACTATTTGGGCACTATTGGAAGGGCTGGCTAATATGTGGGGCAATTTTTTGGGTATTAGCTATCATATGGGTTGGGGTTTAATCATGTCATAGCAATTCATTTAATTTATCATAGTGCAGGGGCTGGGAGACGCACACCACTGACAGTGCCAGGAACACCACACACTGTTCTGACAGTGCCAGCACTGCGGCATTCGTGCTTCAATAAATATGGTTGGCCTGTGACTTTGTCCAATTTTTTTATTTTGGCCCACTGTGTATTTGAGTTTGACACCCCTGTCCCAGAGAAACACAGAAAAAGACAACCTGAAGCTGCATCCCCCTCCTCCCTCATTTCTACTAACCATCACCAAACAAGGCAAAATCCTATTTGCAATCTATATTTTTTGCAGAGATCTAGATCTTTTCCCCAGCTGCATAAACAAAACCAGTAGACCACAGATAAACATGAAAAATGTCACGTTTGTGGAGCTTTTCCCTGAGCCGACTGTTCCTTCATGCATGTTCCTTTTAGATATATATATATATATATATATATATTTTATGTTGGGAAAAAAATAGGGCTCAATGAATGTGAATAAAAATCTATAAACAATCATGGGTACACCGGTGAGGCGTGTGACAATCCAGCGGCTCCACAGCTAGTATAAACATCCAAAATGCAAGTGAAAGACACAAACACCAACTTTTTCCTTTGCACAAAACTTTAGTAATAGGCACATATACATATTACAAGATAATAAGGACCTACCTAATGTAGGGCCTCCTTGGCACCTACTACATACCTACTTAATGAAGAGGACTTTCATACTTCCAGACTAAAAACACTGATCAGCCATTTGTGAGACACTGGATGTAACTGCACAGTAATCACTTCCATGGTCTAAAGCAGCGCTTCTCACTTCCAGTCCTCATGGCTCTTCAACAGGTCATGTTTAGAGGATATCCCATACAAAGAACACCTGTGATAATACCTGATGCACAGAGTATAATTATATCACCTGTGACATACTTAGGAAATCCTCAAAACATGACCTGTTGGTCGGCTATTAAGACTGGAATTAAGAAGCACTGGTTTACAGAGGACTGGTAGTACCACTGATATCTACCTCCATATGCATAAGAAGAGCCCGTGGAGCCTCATCAAAGAGTCTCAATACACAGGACTATCCAGATATCGCTCCGGGAAGGACCAAGCCAAGGGGTGGCTCCTGTAAGGAAACCATCATATTAAGTGGCCCTATAAGTCAATGTAATGACAAGGGAAAAACCAAGGCCAGGTAACCATCCACATACATCTGTTTCGGGGTGTTGCCCCTCATCAGTGTGGAGCAGGATTCTGGCTAGGTGGGAGAAATGCCTAGTAGAGCCATAAGAGAAACAGATTACTGATCTCAGGGAGACCAGCCAAACGACAACACTGCCGGCTGCTAGTAAAAACGCTCAATGCAGTGAAGTCCTAGGTGCATTGCCCCCTGGGAAACATGAATATGCAAAAGAGGAGCCCGTGGAGTCTCATCAAAGAGTCTCGATACACAGGACTAGCCAGATATCCCTCCGGGTAGGACCCAGCCAAGGGGTAGCTCCTGTAAGGGAACGCTTTCACTAGCAGCCGGCAGTGTTGTCGTTTGGCTGGTCTCCCTGAGATCTACCTCCATATGGGCACTCTATGAAGGCTTCCTACACAATTGCTGATCTACAGGATTGGCTCTCAGTTAAGGGAACAGGTCAGGCTGTGTAAAAGGTCTAAAACCAGCCATGGGTATAGGCACCAATTGTACATAGGGTTGTGTGGAGACCAGTGACTGCGGACAGTTTATGTGTTACCATGGCGATCTGGCTGATGGTGTTTTTGATCAGCCATAATAAATATTATACACATTGATATATTTATTGCCTTGTCAGTGATGTTTCCCATGGGTTTATTATATTTTTCCATGAGCTTGCTATTGATTGTGTTTAATGTCATCCTGTCTATTACTTAGTAACTAACACTCCTTAAAGGAGCAGTCATAACCCCATTACAACTCTGATAAGAGTATCAGACCTCATATAAACTGAGCCTCCTCCAGGGGAGTCCATGACCCTGCCAGTGCTGGAGAAGAGGTAGGTGACACCACAGCTGTGGAGCTTCTCTCTCCTCTATGTATTATGTATTCTCTATCATTCCTGTATATTGTTCATTCTGATCCATTAAAGGGGTTATCCAGTGCTACAAAAACATGGCCACTTTCTTCCAGAGACAGCACCACTCTTGTCTCCAATTTGGGTGCAGGTTTTGCAGCTCTGTTCCATTGAAGTGAATGGAGCTTAATTGCAAACCCCCCCTGACCTGGAGACAAGAGTGGTGCTGTGTTTGGAAGAAAGCAACCATGTTTTTGTAGCGCTGGATAACCCCTTTAACCTCCACTCCAAGCATGGGTGGATCTATCAGGGTAGCAGGCATGTCAGCTCCTATGGGGCCTACAGAGCCATCTAAAAGGAACATGCAAAATATGTGCAGCGTCTGCCTTGTCTACCAACTGGTGCTTGTTCCTGGTGCCTTATGGTCCTTTTACACGGAACGATTTATCGTTCGAATTTGCACGATAACGATCGAATTCGAACGATAATCGTACGTGTAAACGCAGCAAACGATCAAGCGACGAGCGGGAAATCGTTCATTTTGATCTTTCAACATGTTCTCAAATCATCGTTGATCGTTCGCAAAAACTTTGCAGATCGTTCAGTGTAAACAGTCATTCAACGATTTCACCTATGTGTGAGATAGGCTTAAACGATCATCGCATAACGATTTTTCCGTACGATGTATCGTTCCGTCTAAACGCTGATCGTTATAAAAAAAAAAACATTGTTCATTCAAAATCGTTAATCGTGCAATCGGGCGAATTATCGCTCCGTGTAAAAGTACCATAAGTCCCCAGCAGTAGATCCTATAATATAAAAATGTATGGCCAGTCTGTGCAGCACTACCCTCTGTATTATTATCCCAATATGGATAAACCAAGGAAGAAGCCTTCATCCTTTTCTTCCATTCTGAGGATCTAAGTGGTCGGACGCCCATTGGTCAACCTCTTATTACCTATCCCTTGGATAATTATTCAGATTAAGAATATCCCTTTAACTAATATACATACAGGTGGCTGAACAGTAATGAGAAGTTGTCGGCACTGCAGGGATCCATAATACAGACATGTGCACAAGGCCAAGTGTTCAGGGTAGAGTCACCATAGTAAGGACCAGCAGGTGCAGCCCCATAGAGGGCTTCATGGTAAACACAGCAAAGTCATAGGGAACAGTGAAGTGAAACAATCTGCCATATGTGCAGAATGGCCATGGTCCCATATACATCCATGTAATCTGTGCACAAATTCTGTCTCACCACCTTCCAGTGCTGAAATCACAAGGCTGTTTGGCCAGATATGGAAATGATCTTATGCCATAACAATCTACATACTACAAATAGCAGATTAGGAATGTATAGGTACTACGGTGCCCATAGCCAATTACTTAGGTGTGCCACCCCTCCTAGAATAACATCTGTCTGTGAAATCTGGTTCAGCTATTGGAGAAGACTCCTTATTTTCCTGGTATAGGTCATTCATTGCTTGTTGAGAGTAACCACAAACCAAAGTGATGTTAAAGAGGTACTCCAGGGAAGATCTTTTTCTTTCAAATCAACTGGTTTCAAAAATGTTATATAGATTTGTAATTTACTTCTATTTAAAAAATCTCCAGTCTTCCAGTACTTATCAGCTGCTGTATGTCCTGCAGGAAGTGTTGTAGTGCTGCAACTTGTGTCCGAGACAAGAAATGCCCAGAGCAATAGAGGTTTTCTATGGGGATTTGCAACAGCTCTGGACAGTTCCTGACACTGACAGAGGTGGCAGCAGAGAGCACTATGTTGGAGTGGAAAGAATATAGCACTTCCTGCAGGACATTCAGCAACTGATAAGTACTGGAAGACTGGAGATTTTTAAATAGAAGTAAATTACAAATCTATATAACTTTCTGAAACCAGTAGATTTGAAAGAATAGGAGTACCCCTTTAATATTGAGCTTCCAGGATACACCATATCTACAGAGTTAAGACAAATCGATGGAGGTCTCTGCCTACAGGAGCTTACAATAGAAACAAAACTCTATGGAGCGGTTGGGGCTGCCCAGAGACAATAATGTATGGAGTTTGAGGTTAATGGATAAATAGGAGAATCCTCCATAAAAGCTGTAGTCTGTAGTATTATATGAGATATTATACCAGACACAGCCCATTGACCAGAGTAGTACTGTTCCTGGAAACCATGATACACCCATCCGTGAAATTCCTTTAAATTCACTCCTAAGTGCCTTATTGTGATGGTTGGTTATAGCTCTAGGATAACAGACAAGGGTGACTTTAACAGCAGTGACTTTTACTGAAGTCTCCTCTACTATAAGGGTGGTATTACACGGGCCAATGGGGGTCTGATAATACCTGTAAACAAGCGCCGATCTGCTAGATCGACGTTCATTTACTGGGCCTATTACACGGCCCGATAATCGTTTAACAAGGGCTGCAGGGACATCGTTACCATTGTCCTTGCTTGAACTATATACTTTACCTATCCAGGCTCCAGGGCTGCTCCTGCGGTCCATTGGAGTGTGGATGGGTAATGTATATCGTCAGTCGCCGGCCGCGCACCGCTATTACACGTAGCGATGCGCGGTCGGCGCCCGACAAATATAGGTTATAACCTATATCAACGATCAGCCGATGACAGCGATCATCAGCAGATCGTTGTATTTATTACACGGAGCGATAATCGCCCGAATTGGGCCGATTATCGTTCCGTGTAATAGTACCCTAATGGAATGACCAGTAAACCTCCAGAAATGGGAGAGAAATTCCGGAAGATTATTCTCCCACGTGGGTCTTAATGGCCATACTGCGGACTCTATGAGAAGTCTGTAGGGGGCACTGTCACGGGAGGTTCTGCTGCTCGGTGCTGGTGAAGTCAGGACTGGTTTTATAGAAAATGTTATCCTTGGAAAGACACAAAGTATTGACCTTTATCACACTATAATCCCATATGGTGCCTAAATAATATTACCATATAGTGCCTATTTAATACTACCATGTAGTGTCCAAATAATACGCACTATGGGGGAGATTTATCAAACATGGTGTAAAGTGAAACTGGCTCAGTTGCCCCTAGCAACCAATCAGATTCCTCCTTTCATTTTCCAAAGAGTCTGTGAGGAATGAAAGGTGGAATCTGATTGGTTGCTAGGGGCAACTGAGCCAGTTTAACGTTACTCCATGTTTGATAAATCCCCCCCTATACTTCTGCAATTCAGTTGCCAAATTATACGACCATACACCACTAAATACTGGGTTATTATAGATTGTTCCTGGGGTTCCGAGCATATACTCTCTCTGTAATTGCTCGATTTGCCACTCCGACCCTGGAAGAAGTCTGGGGTCTGCTATTCGTGCAATCCATAAAGCTGTAACTTTGTAGATTTAGGTACAGTTGTGCAACCTGGAGATTTGGTCCAATCTGCCTCATACTCTATGTCAGTGCCATCATCACAAGACAAGTTTTGATTGGTTGGGGTCTAGTTGTTCAGACCCCCACCGATTGCTAGAGGGAGCTGGGAGAAGCTCTTGGCTAAGCACTTTTCTCCCTGTCTGCATATAAGGTTCTCCTTAGACTTACTATAGAGTCTTATGCAGCGAGATGAGAGAACCACCCTGTCAAGTGCTTCTCCCAGCTATAGCTAGTAATCGACGGGGATCTCAGCACCCAGATCGACCAATTAAAATTTTTGATGTTTTTCTATGTCGTCAAAGGTTTATGTGACAGTACTGTACTTTTGCAGAATGATTAACGGATCCGTTGTTAAATTGTTACTTTTAACATACAGAAAAATGTGGTCAACCATGTTTTTGTATACGCAAAAAAAAGGATCTGTTTCAATGGTTTTTTTTTTTAAATAATAGAAGTCAATGGAAAACGGATCCAAACTCATGACGCAGAATTGCATCCCCCCCCCCCCCCCCGAATTAAACGGATCCATTAAAATGCAGTGTGAACCCAGCCTTAGATCTCATTTTTATTTTTTCATCAGTATTTGCTGAGTAAAAAATACTGAAATCCTTTGCAGCCCTTTGATTTCTATGGTGCTATTCATACATCCTGTAGATTTGCGGATTCGCAAACAATAAAAAATAGGACAGGTTGTAACGCGGTCCGCATTTGTGGTAGGGACAGGGACAAAAGAAGTCAATGGGAAAGTACAAAATTTACGGAGAGCATGTTGCAATCCACAAAACTTATGGTGGTTTTACACGGAGCGATAATTAGCCCAATCGCATGATTAACGATTTTGAATGAACGATTTTTTTTTTTATAACGATCGGCATTTACACGGAAAGATACATCGTACGGAATATTCGTTTTGTGATCGTTTTGCGATCACTTAAGCCTATCTCACACATAGGGGAAATCGTTGAAAGAATGTTTACACTGAACGATCTGCGAATTTTTTGCGAACGATCAACGACGATTTGAGAATCGCTTGATCGTTCGCTGCGTTTACACGTACGATTATCGTTCGAATTCGACCGTTATCGGGCAAATTCGAACGATACATCGTTCCGTGTAAAACCACCATTAGTGATCCACAGGGCCCTATTCCACCGGACGATTATCATTTGCATAATCGTTAACGATTAACGATCTCAAACAACCGCTATTGCGAAAGACCTAAAAACTTTCACTCATTTCCATGGAACGATAATCGTTACTTATGATCGTAATTGCGATAGTTTTTCTTCGCTATTTATTCGCTATTGCGTTTGTATCTATTGCAAAAGACCTAACGATGTCTTATTCAATGCGAACGATTTGCGAACGTTTTGCGAACGAGCAACGATAAAAATAGGTCCAGGTCTTATAAAGCGATCAACGATTTCTCGTTCGGTCGTTAATCGTTAACTACATTTCAACCGAACGATTATCGTTTAGATTCGAACGATTTAACAATAATCTGAACGATAATCGTCTGGTGGAATAGGGCCCTAAGCTCTTTTTTGCCTTACCATTTTTATTTGAGAACTACACCTTTAAGCCCCTATTCCACGGGTCGTTTAAAGGAGCAATATCGTTCGTATTCGTCCGATATCGGCCGCTACGAACGATATTTGTCCCGTGGAATAGAGTGCAACGATCAGCCGACATCGTTCATGTCGGCTGATCGTTGCAGTCGCTTGTTTTTCAACATGTTGAAAAACAAGCGACTGATATAGCAGCGATCTGCTGCCGTCGCTCCGTTGAATAGGAGCGTCGGCAGCAGATGCTGCTATATCCTATGGGCTGCCCGGACGATCAGCGATCCTCCGAGCAGCCCCTCCCGCACTCACCCACTCGCTGCAGCCGCGTTGAATAGCGGCGGCAGAGAGCGGGGAACGAGGAGCAAACGAGCGCTAATAGCGCTCGTTTGCTCCTCCAAACGACTCGTGGAATAGGGGCATTATGCTCACACTACGTAAGAGACCGGCTGTTCCGTGACCCGGCCGGTCTCTAAAAAGATCATCCCGGCTGGCACTGCAGTACCGGCCGGATGATCTTTAATGCCGCAGAGTTCTTATGTGGGCGCATCCGTAATACGAAAATATTCATTGTGTGAACATAGCCTTAATTTGTGGATCCGCAACATACGGAGCACAATACGGATGCACTACAGATGATTTTCTGTGGATTGCAGATAGAAATTTGCGGATCACAAATTTCATCCTTGAAAACATACTGACATGAGAAGGTGGCCTCAGTATTTTCTGCTCACCAAATGCTGACGAAAAATCCTGATGTGTGAATGAGGCCTTAGCCAGGTACACATCTATGTAAAATGATTAATTATATAATAAGCCATTGTATATCCGATACAATAAGCCATGATACGGTTGCACTAAACTTCTACTATAGCATGAGGAGTTGTGCCTGGAGCTGGTAGTACATCACCTGTCAGTCACTCCTATTGCTTCCTCCCAGCAAACTCTATGAGGTTCTATAGAAGTAAGTCTGATGGGAGGAGGAGGCACATTTTGTTATCACGGTGACCCATTTCCATTGGCCCCGCTGATAATACCGCAGGAACATATTTCTGATAAGGCTGCGTCTATAAATAAGTTCCTGACATTTCTGCATCTCCTCTACACATCCCACATTCCTTCATGCAGAAGAGGCTCCATCATGGGAAGGTCCCAATACAAAATCCTTAAAGGAGAAGTCCAGTGAAAATTTTTTATTATAGAATTGTATTGCCCCCAAAAGTTATACAAATCCCCAATATACACTTATTACGGGAAATGCTTATTAAGTGCTTTTGTCCCTGCACTTACTATAACATGGTGATGTCACAACCCGACTCCCAGAGCTGTGGGGCTGTGGCTGCTGGAGAGGATGATGGCAGGGGGATGCTCAGTGTCCCTCCAGTGCCCTGTGTCCCTCAGTGTCACCCTGCCAATATCCTTTCCAGCAGCCACAGCCCGCACAGCTCTGGGAGTCGGGTCGTGACATCACCATGTTATCCAGGCAGTGACATCACCATGTTATCCAGGAAGTGAAGCCTTGATGCAGTAGTAAGTGCAGGGAAAAAAATCAGACTTCTCCTTTAAAGGGACACTGGATCTAGTGGCTGCATCTCCTGAAAAAAAGTTGCATATCGTGGAAGGAGATGTAGCGTCAAAGTAAATGTGCTGGTTGCTGACAGTTCTCCTGACAGTCTCTTCTTGCTGTTTCCCCAGATATGATGATGTGATCAGGAATGGTGGGATCATTATAACTTTGTACATTTTAAAACATTGTAAACTTCCCCAATACATGTAACATAAAAATTACCTTCCAGATATCCTAATGAATAAACTACTTTTTGTGTACACAGCTTGTATGCAGAACGTTGTGTTTCCATGGTAACAGACTACAAACAACCCTTGTGTAGTCAGAGTGTGTCATTTTATTGTATTCTCCTCCATTTGCCTCTACCTTTTACTAAACTGAAGAGTAACTCTTGGCTGCAAAGGATTTAAAGGGGATATATGTAATTTTTTTTAAATATATTGCTGCCCTGTTGGTAAACATAATAAACATGTTGGGGGTGATTTACCAAACATGGTGCAAAGTGAAACTGGCTCAGTAGCCCCTAGCAACCAATCAGATTCTACTTCTCATTCTTCAAAGCATCTGTGGGAATGAAAGGTGTAATCTGATTGGTTGCTAGGGGCAACTGAGCCAGTTTCACTTTAAACCATGTTTGATGAACCTCCCCCGTTATGCTTTCCTCTCCAGGTGTGCTACTACAGTGTTGCCGGTGTAACCTGCTGACTGCATCTCCGCTACTTCCAAGACAAACTTGTCTTGAGAGTGACAGCGCCATGGCCAGTGATTGGCTTAGCAGGCTGTCACTCCTGAGATGAGTTAGTCTCGGAAGTAGCAGAGTTGCGGTCAGCGGGGGGCACTGGCGACACCACAAAAGGACACCGAGGGGGGCACGGAGAGGTAAGCATAACATGTTTATTATGTTTGAAAAATTTTAATGTTGGATAACACCTTTAAATTGTTATCAGCTGTAGCTCTGCACTTAGCTCTGCAAAGGAGCTGCATACACCAAACGGTATAATTTTTTCAACCACTTTGTGACATCTACCATACATACACTCACCGGCCACTTTATTAGGTACACCATGCTAGTAACGGGTTGGACCCCCTTTTGCCTTCAGAACTGCCTCAATTCTTCGTGGCATAGATACAACAAGGTGCTGGAAGCATTCCTCAGAGATTTTGGTCCATATTGACATGATGGCATCATACAGTTGCCGCAGATTTGTCGGCTGCACATCCATGATGCAAATCTCCCGTTCCACCACATCCCAAAGATGCTCTATTGGATTGAGATCTGGTGACTGTGGAGGCCATTTGAGTACAGTGAACTCATTGTCATGTTCAAGAAACCAGTCTGAGATGATTCTAGCTTTATGACATGGCGCATTATCCTGCTGAAAGTAGCCATCAGATGTTGGGTACATTGTGGTCATAAAGGGATGGACATGGTCAGCAACAATACTCAGGTAGGCTGTGGCGTTGCAACGATGCTCAATTGGTACCAAGGGGCCCAAAGAGTGCCAAGAAAATACTCCCCACACCATGACACCACCACCACCAGCCTGAACCGTTGATACAAGGCAGGATGGATCCATGCTTTCATGTTGTTGACGCCAAATTCTGACCCTACCATCCGAATGTCGCAGCAGAAATCGAGACTCATCAGACCAAGCAACATTTTTCCAATCTTCTACTGTCCAATTTCGATGAGCTTGTGCAAATTGTAGCCTCAGTTTCCTGTTCTTAGCTGAAAGGAGTGGCACCCGGTGTGGTCTTCTGCTGCTGTAGCCCATCTGCCTCAAGGTTCGACGTACTGTGCGTTCAGAGTTGCTCTTCTGCCTACTTTGGTTGTAACGGTTGGCTATTTAAGTCACTGTTGCCTTTCTATCAGCTCGAACCAGTCTGCCCATTCTCCTCTGACCTCTGGCATCAACAAGGCATTTCCGCCCACAGAACTGCCGCTCACTGGATGTTTTTTCTTTTTCGGACCATTCTCTGTAAACCCTAGAGATGGTTGTGCGTGGAAATCCCAGTAGATCAGCAGTTTCTGAAATACTCAGACCAGCCCTTCTGGCACCAACAACCATGCCACGTTCAAAGGCACTCAAATCACCTTTCTTCCCCATACTGATGCTCGGTTTGAACTGCAGGAGATTGTCTTGACCATGTCTACATGCCTAAATGCACTGAGTTGCCGCCATGTGATTGGCTGATTAGAAATTAAGTGGTAACGTGCAGTTGGACAGGTGTACCTAATAAAGTGGCCGGTGAGTGTATATGCTAGAGGTGTACCTGGAGACTAAGAACAGGAAAAGGAACTGATCCCACTCCATGTGTGTTGGGTGCCAGGTGACAACCACCAGGATTGGAGATGTGTTGAACCTGAAAGTTTAACCCCTTGGATGCCGAGGTTACAATTGACTGTGGCATCTAGGATGTTAGGAATTATGAGTATAAAGAAACAGGGTTAAAAGACGGTTTAGTGATGGTATTGCAGTGTATGGGGTAGACTGAAAATACAGCAGACGTGAGCGACACAAGGACTTACGTATACAGATCCTGACACTCTAGTCACGTTACTATGCAGAAAAGTAGTAAAACCAGCAGGGTCTGGGATTACCGGGAGTTGACATTTATGTTACAATAGTACATTCCACCCCACCCCCCTCCCCCACCCCCCAGTACTAATCTCCAGCAGTCTGAACTGTCAGGGCATGCTGGGAGTTGTAATTTCACAGGTTGGAGAGCACTGGTATGATGTAATGAAGGGCTTATACTGGGACAGAATGGACACTTGTGTATAGAGGAGATAATTTCAGGTATAGATGTCTTATCTAGGATAATGTAATAGTCCCGGACTCTAACTAGTAGCTGAGTCACTCACAGTAATGACTGATCATAGCTGCTCTCTGTACTGGTAATTATAAGGTGGCGGTCCTAATGTCTCATCATACAGGCATGCTCCACAGATCTCTACCAGGTGTCCTGCAGATGCTTCCACGTCTGCTATGCGGAAGGTCCGCTACAATGGCGACATAGATATAATAAGTCCTCCATAAATTAGGTATAGCAGGGATGGGGAACCTTCATCCCTTCAGGAGTTGCACAACTATATCTCCCATCATGCTGTCCAGGCATGATGGGAAATGTAGTTTTGCAACTCCTGGAGGGCTGAAGGTTCCCCATCCCTGAGGTATGGCATAGTGTCCAGAGAATTCAATGGGTCATCTGTGTAATGCATTCATAAGCAAAATGTGTCAAGATGTGTATATATAGCATGGCATACCCGCACCGCATACATATATAGTCAAGGTGTTTTCCATTGGACTGCAGGTTATGACAGGGCACAAAGATGTCTACCTATCTCTCATAGTGTGATGTTATTGCATCAGGATGAGTGTAGGGTAACGTGTACACATATAGCCTCACTTGTCTACCACTCTTCCTACTGTAACCCCTATATGCATGCTAAGGTAGACAGAAAGTGCATGTGTTTAGAGGGTTCTCCAGTGCTACAAAAACATGGCCACCTTCTTCCAGAGACAGCCCTACTGTTGTCTCCAGTTCAGGTGTGGTTTGCAAAACCTGCACCCAAACTAAAGACAAGAGTGGTGCTGTCTCTGGAAGAAAGTGGCCATGTTTTTATAGCGCTGGATAACCCCTTTAATGGGAGTCAGGGTATGTCCACACTACGGAATCCCAGAGGATAACCTGCCGACCGCGCGCATCTCCACTGTTCCCATAGGCTTCATTCTATGGTTTGGCAGATTCCGCCATCTGCCCGAAGCATGAACGCACTCATTCTTTGGGTTGACCATTGGCCAAACCATAGAATGAAGCCTATGGGACCAGTAGAGATGCGCGCGGCCACCAGAAGGGGCCAGCTGCGGAATCCACGGTGGGTGATCCGACCGGATTCTGCACTGTGGACACACCCTTAGCTAGGGACAGACTCTTCTGGAGAAAGGTTATCTCCTTGCTCAACAAAAGTATTGGGTGTTGAAACCCAACATGGTCATTCATGGAATTAGTGGATAGGCTGTGAGGTGGGATTAAAACATAACTTTTAATTATAAAAATTCATTAAAACCAACGCGTTTCGCGCTACACGTAATATAGCGGACCCATTAACCAAAATCGTTATGTTCCTGGGTGATTTCACTTTAATGCAGGGATGGGGAACCTTTGGCCTTCCAGCTGTTGCAAAACGCCATCTCCCATCATGCCTGGCTTTGGCTGTTCTGGCATGATGGGAAATGTAGTTTTGTGTGGGCTTCATGGCGACTCTTGTGGCGCCAAATTAGCATAAGCGTAAGTTCAATGTATCCCTATGGGGGATTGTGCCGAGATGTCCAAGTGAGAACACTAAGGTCACAGGCAAGCCATGGCGCTACCACAACTCCAGCTCCCACCACGGGCGGAAGCGTCCATTACGCCACTGCTATTTTTCTACCTCTAATCGTCATATCTATACAGTTCTCCCTTCCCCATAGTCTTATTGTTGTTCTTAATATTATTTATTTCTAAAATGTTAGTTGACAGTATGGCTGCCTCCCTGCTGTGCCCGGTGAGGTGACTTGGCACAGGGTGGCCACACAGAGGCGCCACATTACTCCCACACGTGACCACGCGAACATTCCACTGTATTCGAACATAAGCAACTGTAAAGCGTATCACGTGACCTGTCCAACGGCCGAGAACAGTATTCCATTCATACAAACTAGGCGGCGTTCTAACTGTAGAGACCAAGCTGTCTCCTAGCGACTGTACTGACGGGAGACATATTGCCGGAGCCTCTTCACTAGCTTCAGGCGATGATGGGCTCCGGTAACATGGACGCCGCGGGGGACACATTTTCCCCGAAGGGTAAATAGTTGGACTTGAGCTCGTCAGTTTATCACACAGATGTTTCTGTACAGGTGATGTGTTGATGCCGTATCTCTGGTAACGCCCCCTTCGTCACGGAAAAGAGGTGGAGCTTAGTTGGATGTGACGTCAAGGTTTAAAGAGCCAGCTCCCGAGCTCCACGTTGCTGACAGGGAGGCCGTGATGAGCGCAGTGACCGGTACACCGTGAGCGGCTTCATGTGCGAGACAGCGAGGGCAGCTGGGCGGCAAGGTGAGCGGTACCGGAGGGCTCTGTGTATTCCCTCATTACTACAGGATACATGTACTTCTTAATGGCAGTGTGTCCTATCGGCCGGGATCCTAAACTGTCCCCCTGCCTCCCTTCTATCCCGAGCTGTCCCCCTGCCTCCCCCCCCCCCCAATCCTGAGCTGTCCCCCTGCCTCCCCCCCCCCCCCAATCCTGAGCTGTCACCCTGCCTCCCCCCCCCAATCCTGAGCTGTCCCCCTGTCCCCCTGGGATCCCGAGCTGTCCCCCTGTCCCCCTGGGATCCCGAGCTGTCACCCTGTCACCCTGTCCCCCCCCCCCAATCCTGAGCTGTCACCCTGTCTCCCCGGGATCCTGGGCTGTCACCCTGTCCCCCTGGGATCCCGAGCTGTCACCCTGTCCCCCCCCCAATCCTGAGCTGTCACCCTGTCTCCCCGGGATCCTGGGCTGTCCCCCTGGGATCCCGAGCTGTCACCCTGTCCCCCTGGGATCCCGAGCTGTCACCCTGTCACCCTGTCCCCCCCCCCAATCCTGAGCTGTCACCCTGTCTCCCCGGGATCCTGGGCTGTCACCCTGTCCCCCTGGGATCCCGAGCTGTCACCCTGTCCCCCCCCCCCCCCCCCCCCCAATCCTGAGCTGTCACCCTGTCTCCCCGGGATCCTGGGCTGTCCCCCTGGGATCCCGAGCTGTCACCCTGTCCCCCCCCCCCCCAATCCTGAGCTGTCCCCCTGCCCCCCTGGGATCCCGACCTGTCCCCCCCCCCCCCCCCCCACACACACACACAATCCTGAGCTGTCCCCCTGCCCCCCCCCCCCTTCATCCTGGCTGTCCCCCTGCCTCCCTGGGGTCCTGAGCTGTCACCCTGTCCCCCCCCCCCCCTTCATCCTGAGCTGTCCCCCTGCATCCCTGGGGTCCTGAGCTGTCCCCCTGCCCCCCCCCCCTTCATCCTGAGCTGCCTCCCTGGGGTCCTGAGCTGTCCCCCTGCCCCCCCCCCCTTCATCCTGAGCTGTCCCCCTGCCTCCCTGGGGTCCTGAGCTGGCCCCCTGCCTCCCTGGGGTCCTGAGCTGGCCCCCTGCCTCCCTGGGGTCCTGAGCTGGCCCCCTGCCTCCCTGGGGTCCTGAGCTGGCCCCCTGTCCCCCTGCCCCCCGCCCCCTTCATCCTGAGCTGTCACCCTGTCCCCCTGCCCCCCGCCCCCTCCATCCTGAGCTGTCCCCCTGCATCCCTGGGGTCCTGAGCTGTCCCCCTGCCCCCCCCCCCCCTTCATCCTGAGCTGCCTCCCTGGGGTCCTGAGCTGTCCCCCTGCCCCCCCCCCCTTCATCCTGAGCTGGCCCCCTGCCTCCCTGGGGTCCTGAGCTGGCCCCCTGCCTCCCTGGGGTCCTGAGCTGGCCCCCTGCCTCCCTGGGGTCCTGAGCTGGCCCCCTGCCTCCCTGGGGTCCTGAGCTGGCCCCCTGTCCCCCTGCCCCCCGCCCCCTTCATCCTGAGCTGTCACCCTGTCCCCCTGCCCCCCGCCCCCTCCATCCTGAGCTGTCCCCCTGCCTCCCTGGGGTCCTGAACTGTCCCCCTGCCTCCCTGGGGTCCTGAGCTGTCCCCCTGTCTCCCTGGGTTTCTGATCCGTGCCCCTGGGATCCTAAGCTGTCATCTTGTTGTTTTGCCATCCTGGGATGATCTATTACCCTGGGGTCACAGTCTTTCATCTTTTAGTTCTGGAATACCGAGCTGTGAACTGGTTATCCTGAGATAGGTCCTTGCTCTGTGATCCTGGGCTGTCACCCTATGGCCCTGAGCTCTGATGTCGCCCAGTTATCCTGGTTTACCCCTCTTTCCTGCACTTGGCCTGTATTACTTTCCTGCTTGGTTATGAAATGATCTTCAATAAAAAGCCAAATAATTATTTTGGGGTTCATCACCACCGTTCATTATGTATATTTCACATCACCCCCTTTCTGGGCCAGTGTTCTTCCACTAATACTGTATCCTTCTCTCTTTAGAAACCACCATGACTCGTAGCTGGCTCCTCCTCACCTCCTTGCTGCTGGGGATTGTACTTCTGAGCTCCTCGGCCTCCAGTAACCAGCTAAGTGCGGCCTCCTTCCTGCAGGACATACTGCAGAGGTATGGAGAGAACGACACCCTGTCACTGCTGCAGCTGCAGGCCCTGCTGGAAAGGCTGGAAGTCGGAAGAGGGGTCCGGGAATCCCGCAACATATCACAGGTGGGATCTATGTCCATAAAGGTCAGACAAGCTGCAGCTATCACTCCTATGTATAATGATGCTCTCCCACCTGGTGGTAGCACACGGCTGATCTTACCTGGGACAATGGCGGTCACATGCCGGACTAGCACTAACAGGAAGGTGCAGTAGTTATTATAAAGCCCAGTCTTGTTCTTTATGAATGGTGTAAAGTAGTTTATCTAAGGGTTTCCTATAGATTAAACAGGCAGCGAGGCTTTACAGAACAGAGGACTCTTTATAGGGACCATAATCGGCATATTGCCACCCAGTGACTCCATCTATAGCTCATTGTAGAACAGGAATCCTATATAATCCACCTTTAGCGGGAACTGAGAAGATATTCTGGATTATAGTAGTTTATAAAGTCTCCCTGCTGGGGAGGAGAACCTGCGTGAGTCCTGACATCCACTGTCACCGCTTTATCATGATGCTTTGTTTTCCCGTCCTGCGGGATTTCAGATGCCGGGCACCAGTTGCTGTCGAGTAACATAGTAACACAATGACACGGTTTTGAGGATGAGGAAGGCAGGAAACCTCATGAGGTCTAAGATAATATCCCTCACCTTAGGGAGAAAAACTCCTTCCTGACCAGAATGAGTCCCTGGATCACTGAACCTGTAATATTATTACACTCCAGAAATGTAGCCAACCATAGAGTTTACCAAACCACGTCCTCTGGCTGAAAGCTCCATAGTCTCTCTGCTCTTACAGTAAAGAATCCTTATTGTGTTGGAGTAGAAACCTTCTTTTCTCTAGGTGTGGCGGATGCCCCCTTGTTATAGATGCCATCCTGGATATACATAGACCTTTGTATATACATAGTTACACCACCAGATTTTAACACCCTTATTGTCATAGTCTTTCTGGTTCCTGTAGTCCTCCCATTCCATGTATGACTCTAGTTGGCCGACTTTAAACCCTCTACAGTCTTCTGTGCCATCATACCAGTGATTTGTATAATGGGAGAACCTTATTGATCATGATCTTATTCGCCTTGGCAGCAGCTGCCTGACACTGGTTGCTACAGGTAAATTTACTGTCAACTATGGGTCCTGTTAGTCAAAGGGTCCTATTACACGGAGCGATTTTTAACGACTAAAGATAAACGATCACAAACTAGATTGTTTATCGTTAACCTGAAGTCGTTCACCATATTACACAGAACAATAGTCGTTATTTACGATTGTTACTATGATCGTTATTGCAATCGTTACTATGATCGTTTATTCTTTCTGATCCCAGCAAAACAATGGACAATGTGCAATTACACTGAACGATTAGTGAACAAATGCGGAACTTGAGCGAACGAATGTGGAATTACATCGAACGATTAGCAATAATTTTAGGTTCAGATCTAAATCAACGACATACGAACGATTTTTCAATCGCTGCCTGCAATTACACAGGAAGATTATCGTTTAAATTTGAACGATATAACAATTATTTGCACGACAATCGTCCTGTGTAATATGCACGACAATCGTCCTGTGTAATAGGGTCCTAAGTGATTTTTAGTGATAACCGATAAACGATCGCAAACAAGAACCTTTGGGAACGACCTGAAATCGTGCAATGCAACATACAGAACAATATTAGTTATTTATGATCTGATCCCAGCAAAATGATGAACGATGTGAACAATAAGTGAATATCCAGCGAACATACACGGAAAGATTAGCAAATGATTTTATGGACAGCTTAAAAGATGCCATCAGCGACACACAAGCGATTTTTATTTATTTATTTTTTGATTGTTGCCTGCATAGACACAATTTTAACGATATAATGATTTTTCTCATGATAATCGTCCCGTGTAAATCCCTTTTCTATGTCAATTTCTTACAGTATATGCCCTATAGACGGTTGATAATATCAGAAAGCGTAGATCTCTATGTGGTCGCTGCTGTTGACCCCCTGCCCGGTCTGACCACGTTCTTGCCTGTTGATGTGAAGAATCTGGTGCCCTAGTAATCTGCTGGATCCTGATGGGATTCATTACTGGATCAGCTCTGTCCCCCAGTGGCTGCTTTAGGGATCATTAACAGAATTATTTGAAGGAGATTAGAGCAGTGCCTTAAAGGACTCTTATATAGTGTATTATATATATATCTCTATATCTCTATCTATCTTGGAGGAGATTTATCAAACATGGTGTAAAGTGAAACTGGCTCAGTTGCCCCTAGCAACCAATCAGATTCTACCTTTCATTCCTCACAGACTCTTTGGAAAATGAAAGGTGAGATCTGATTGGTTGCTAGGGACAACTCACTTTACACCATGTTTGATAAATCTCCCATATATATAATATATTATAATAATCTTCTACCTCATGTTATGGAATACCCTATAGGGCTCATGAAATATGTAGAACCTGTTACATTGCTTCTTATCAGTGCTATAGTAGTTAGTGTCCCTACACCTGTGTACACATGACAACACTTCCTGTTATGCATTCTGTCAGCTCAAGGCCACCACACGGATTTCTCAGTTCTCCTCCCATTCTCATCAGTGTTTACATGTATTCTCTTGGATGTTGATGTCATTTGCATCCACCATGTCCTTAAGTAACATATGTATCTAGATATTTCTATGTTGTGAAGCGTTTGTTCTATGCAGGTCATGGATCTATGATGTTCTCTCCTGACTTGTCCCAGCCAGGATCTCATTGTCTCTATCATTCTTCTTCCCGTAGTGTCTCAGCGCCTCCACCCTATTCTCTGTCCATAACCTTACCTCCGATTCTACAGTGGACGCAGAGGGTCTCCAAGGTCTCTGCCCATCCATCCTGCAACAGTTAGAGACAAAAGCGTGCCAGGAGACCACTGCCCTTCACAATGACACCGAGACAGAGGGAAGACCCAGCAGCGGTGAAGGTAAGAAGGAAGCTGTTTCCACTACTCCTTTAGGGTCGGTCGATGACTGAAGGTTATCAGAGATTTTTACCTATAGGCACACGTCAGGTTTTGTGGAACATCTATGACGCCCGACACCCACATGCAGTGACTAATGGTCACATGATTGTGCTGGTAAACTGCAGTATTACCAGCAAAGTTGTGCAATCCTTTACCATTGGATGTGGGTGGGATTTGTCCATATGTGGCCACCATAGCATAAGTCATACACTAAACAATCACTGCATTAGGAACAGCTGGTGTCTGACATCTGGAAACCAGTAATGCAATACCACATGGTGGACGTGTCCCTATCTGCTTATGGATAATGTGTTGACCTCTCGAAAACAACCTCTTCCATTTATGGGTAAACAAGGTGACTTGAGTATCTGTATTTCCCAACCCATGGTGTCAAGACTGGCTGAACCATGGACTGACAGATCACATGGCCAGGCCACACCTTGATGAACCAAAAGGTGACTGTCAGGTGGTACTCAGTTTGGTGTCTCAGCAATGACGTACCATAGTGGATCAGCATTCCACCATAGCCATGTGGCATACTACATGTTGATAGCCGAAGAATGACAAAGGAGACCCTGATGACCCTGCATGATAGCAAAAAGTTATCACATGGACGAAGGAAAGATGTAAATGGTCCTTGGACGCGTGACAGACACTTGCCTGGAGTGACCAGTCCTGATTCCCGTTGAACCATATGGAAGTCATATCCTGTGGGTGCACTGTTGGGGGGGGGGGGGGGATGTCCGTGGTGTGGAGTCATGGTTTGGGGAGCATTGTCCTGTATGCCCTTGGTCATTGTCCCACAATCCTTGAGTAGTGATTGCTGTCAGGATCTGTTAGCTGATGGTCTGCCCCATGTCTAGGAGGTCTTCCCTGAGTCCCTGACCACAGTGCCATCTTTCGGCAGGGCAGTGTTCTGTGTCACTAGGGAATATGACCATGAATTCTCTACACTATCTTGACCCCCACACCGGACTGTAACCCCATTGAACTTGTTCAGGATCTGCTGGAATAGACTGTGAGACCTGCTCTTGCTCCCCCATAGAATTTGCTCCATCTCGTGAAGCTGCTACAGCGGACATGGGTGGGGCTGAGTGTGGAGGATGTTGTGGAATCTGTTCTCTGTGATCGCCCAAAGGATGGATCACCCTGTTATTGAGTTTGTGTGTTCCTAATGTGGTGATTGTTCAGTATATCTATCCCATGCATTCCTATTACACGGCTTTGTTCTAAAGACCTGGCCACTTCAGTCTCGGGCACTCCTGTTTGGCCTTTTCATTTTTCTAGCTATTTTCCTCCTCCTTATTGCCTAGTGGTGTAGCTGAGAAAGTATGCAGATATCAGTGTGAACTTTTACAGCTGCTTTTTTTTTTTTTTTCCGTGTCCTGTCCTTGGGTTCCGGTATTCCGTGTTTTTGTTCCTCTAGGTTCTCCTCTGTGGTCTGAGTCACATTATAAGGGCATTTCCTCCAAAAATCATCAGTAAGGGTCCATTTACACAGATTATCTGACAGATTATCTGCCAAACCCAGGAACAGACTATAAACAGAGATCAGGTCATAAAGGAAAGCCTGAGATTTCTCCTTTTCAAATCCATTCCTGGCTTTGGCTTCAAATCTTTGGCAGATAATCTTTCTGTGTAAATGGACCCTTTCTCTAGCTCCATGTCGTCCTCTTCTTTCATGTCAGGTTTTATGTATGCACTCCTGGATCAATGTACAGTGCAGATATAGTTATATAGGATCAGCTGTGTGCTCTTTGCTGTTGGTGAATGAGAATACTTTTTAGTTTACTCTTCTACAGCCCCTAGTCCAGGGATGGGGAAACATGGCTCTCCAGCTAGTGCAAAACTACAACTCTCATAATGCCTGTCTGTGTCTGATTGGAAAAAAAAAAAACCACTACCTGCAGGAAATACAGCAGCTGATAAGCTTATTTTTATAGAAGTAAATTACAAATCACTGGCACCAGTTGATTTGAAAAAAAAAAAAAAAAACAAAACAATGAACAACCCCTTTTAACAAGAATTATGAACAGCCTAAGTATACATCAGATCCTTTATTGCAAAAGTCGAACTGGCGGCCCTTCAGCGGTTACAAAACTGCAATTCCCATCATGCCTGGACAGACAAAGCTTTAGCTGCAGGGCCACCAGTATGACCCCTGACCCCCCTGCTGTATTCACATACAATGAGGCAGATCTGCCATCCTGGACTCCTATGTGGCAACACCATATACAGGACTCGCCTAGCTAGGGTCCTAGAAACTGATATGCTAAGAGAATGAGGATGACATGGACATTCATTTACTGATCATTGATGGTAATAAAAATCATCTAAAATGTGCTCATTGTTATGGAAGGCCCGAGGCTTTATGGTGTATGGGATCCTGTGTGATGGGACGCTAATCGCTGTAACATTTCTTAAGCGTTAAGGAACAAATGTCGCATTTCATGTATCCAAGTCTTATTACAAGTCTTCTTGTTCTTTGTCCCTATAGAGCATACACATCCCTCACTTTGTCCTCTTGTCCCGCAGTCTGGGGTTTTGGGTTTGCTGCCATCACTGTGATCAACCTGTCGTCTCTCCTGGGTGTGTTGTTTGCCCCATGCGTAGAAAAACCGATCTTCCGACGATTCCTTATCTATTTCATCGCCCTGTCCATCGGCACGTTGCTGGCCAATGCTCTCCTGCAGTTGATCCCAGAGGTGCAGTACTAGTTTCCACCACAGAGGGAGCCCACGCTCTACAGAACATTCACCTGCACTGATAACTGATGTGTAATGATGGGGTAGCCATTCTATAATTGTATCTAACACTATAGACTCTCATTACCTATATATAAATTATGCTGATAGCAATATTAGGAGTCTTATCCTATACAACATACACTTGGGGGGACATGTCCTTAATTTATGCAGTTTGATATCATGGATGATCGGGTCTCAGAAGGTGCCGCCCCCATGCCCCCTTGTCCCTGATGAGCTGACAGATCTGTCTTTAATTCAGTGTATACATCTATGAACTGCTCTGCTGGCCCCCATGTTGGTAGATGAGCCCCTATGTATATTATCCCAAAAAAATAAACTTGGGATAAACAATCTGTCTTTGCAATCAGGGCTCACAACTCAATATGGCGGCCACCATGACCAGTGAATGTTTAATATGTTCTCTCAATCAGAATGACCGTGCTGGGATGACGTGTTTGCGGTCACTAGAGAGTACAGCGGATATAGAAGCGATCTATGATACTGTTATTAATTTTTATTATTAATTTACCCTCTTTCTTGTTTTCAGGGTGGAATTGTCTGTATTTCTGCTGTAACTGATAAACCTTTCTGTTGTGACTTAAAGGGGGACTTTTTTATTGATGGGCCATTAATATCTGATCTGATCACCTTGCACCCCCACTAATCAGCTGTTTGCCAGAGCTTTGGTGCCCATATACCATGCACAGATTTGGAAGCGGACAGTGCCATACCTTGTGTAGTGGCCGGGATGAGTTACTGCAGCTCAGATTCCATTACTGCAGTAATCCAGCATGGCCACTGCACAATGTACAGCGCTGTCTGCTTCTGACTGTAGCAATCAGCTGATCAGCTGAGGTGACTGGTTTTGGACTCCCACTGGTCAGATATTGATGGGTTGATCCCACTTTCCTTTTACCTTCAAAAGAGACCAGGATTAGAGACCTTACTTAAAGGGGTTATCCGGGATTAGAAAACCATATCTGTTTTCTCTCACGAAAACAGCACCACACCTGTTCCCAGTTTGGGTATGGTATTGCAGCTCAATCTAATTGAAATGAATGGGGCTAAGTTGTAATACCACACACAGCCTGAGGATGGGGGTGGTGCAGTTTTGGAGGAAGCGGTTGTTTTCTTCTAAACCTGGATAACCCCTTAAGATAAAATAAAATCATATGTGTATTATTTTTTACGTTCTTCGATTAGTGTCCTTTTAGGAGTGTCAGCTACAGCAGAACTATTTGGCTTTCTTGGCTTCCTATGCCTCGGTTATATATGGCTGGGGCATCGGAACCTTATTATAATCTTGTTTCGATCCACCGATGCGATCCTCCTTGGCCGGCAAAATGGTGGAATTTGTAGGACTCGTGCACATATAACCTGACTACTAAAATTGACAATACATAGTCACGGTGGATGGTTTTTAAAGGGGTTGTTCAAAATTAGAAAAACATGGAGGCTTTATCCCATTAACGGTGCTGCCCTGGTCTGGTATTGCTGATTTAGCCTCATTGAAGTGAGCTGCAGTACTGCACACAGCCTGTGGATAGGTGCGGCGCCACAAAAACAGGTTATTTGTGCATGAGGCCTATGAATCAATAGACGTGATCATACCGTATCTATGAAAGCCAATCACTAATCATCATTGTTCTCTCTCTCCCCTCCCTTTGATTCCTTCTTTCTTCTCTAATGTTCCTCATGTCTCCCTGTTGTGTGTCTTCCTCCGATTCCTTCCTTAGTGTGGGGTTATGGCTTCCTATGTGTCACCGTCATTTCTCTCTGCTCCCTCCTGGGGGCCGGCGTGGTTCCCTTCATGAAGAAATCCTGTTACAAGCGTCTTCTCCTCTTCTTCATTGCTCTCGCCATTGGGACCCTCTATTCCAACGCTCTCTTTCAGCTCATCCCCGAGGTATGGGGGAGCGTGTACAATCCTGAGACACTGTATGTGTGCTGCGCTGACCGTGTCGGTGTGATACTGGTGCATGAGTAGTTTTTAGTGTTTTTAAGCAACTTTAAACTTTTTACAACATTTTACAGTAGCTTTGCCAATACGGTATCAAACCTTGTGCAGATGAGCAGTGGAATGGTCGTCTATAGCAACCAATCAGATTCCAGCTTTTAGTTTCAAAAAGGCTGCGAAAAAGGAAAGATTGAATTTGGTTGCTATGGGCAACTGCTCCTCTATACAAGGTTTTATAAATCCCACCCCCTTGACTTTTATCTTGTTTCCTTCTCCATTCACAGCCAAATTATAGATTTTGTTGTTTTGTCTATTAACCCTTTCCCACCACTGCAATGTTTAGGGCCTTTTTATGCTGTTTTGGCTTGTTCTCAGCAGGTGTGTATGATTACTGAGTTTTTGTTCTGTTTTACTGCTGAGCACTTGTAGCCAACCCCCCAAAAAACGAGCAGTTACCATCATGAAATAGCTTCAGGTGCCCTGATCACAGCTTCTTGGTCGGGTCATCAGGTTTATAATTTGGCTGACAATTTAGTTAATAGTCAGAGGGGCATGAACTTAATTTTAATAATGGGAGTGGCTCTCGGGTGACTGTACAGTCAGGGGGTGTGAATGTTCTATATTGAGGGGCATGTATGCTTAATACCCCTGACTGTATAATCCCGCCCATCTTCTGATATTAACGCCCATTATTAAAGTTAAGTTCACGCCCATCTGACAATTAACTGAATTATTAGAGAAACTATAAACCCCACAATCTCAGGAACAGAAGGCCGTATCAAGAAGTCATAAGAAGGTGTAATCGGGGCACTTGGAGCTATGTAATGGTAGGGATATTTCCATTGCTACCATTCCATTGCTTTGCATTACTCTTTAATCTATGGAGCTCTGTGATGGACCATGTTTTGCAGGATGATCATAGTTTATATTGATACTATTTTAGGGTAAATTTAAAATATTTTAAATAAAAAAAAAAAAACAGCCGTGTGTTTTTCTGAAATATATTTTTCTTTGAAAAAAGGGCTAGGGCCTATTTTTTTAGATAAACATTGTAAGCCCCTACACTGCAGCTGCACTCTATATGGTAGTTAGCTGCCATACTGTATGTCCAGCTGTTAGGCTCCTGTACTGTAAGTTCCAGTGTAGTTTGGCCTCCATACTGTATACCTCTCTTCCCCTATGTAGTTGTTTGCCCATACTGTATACATTACCCGCCCCCCCCCCAACCCCTGCAGGCAGTCGAATACTTTATACCTCCCTCCCCCTTAGTAGTTGACCCACGTACCCTCTGTCCCTCATACTGTACACATCAACCCCCCTGCAGGTGGTCCCCATACTGTATACCCCCCCCCCCCTCTGCAAGTATCCAGCATACTTTATACCTCCCCCCTCCCCTCTGTAGTTGGCCTACATACCCTCTGTCCCCCCATATTCAGCATCCCCTACTGTGCATCTTTTTACCTCTTTTGCCTCCCTGCAGCCTATATTATGCAGGTAGGAGGCGGAGCAGTACAAGTCTGGCCCTGATTGGCTGATGCTCTGTGTCGGGGATCTGGTCAGCTGACTATAACTAGGGCTTTATTTCCGAGTAGGGCTTATATTTCAAGCCTACTCCAAAAAGCCTGCAAAATAAGGCTACGTGCACACGAAGCAAAAGTGTCGGAATTCCGCCAGCCTCCCTGTCATAATTACAGTCTATGGGAGGCTTGCGCGCCTCCTCTCTCCGCGCTGAAGAATGAACATGGCTTCTGTCCACTTTTGCTCCGTGTGCACGTAGCCTAAAGCTAAGTTTTTATTTTTGGGGTAGGTCTTATTTTCAAAGAAACACAGTACTAGGGGGGGGTTATATACACAGCTTTATACAGTCTGCACAGTATTGTGATGTACCTGTATATAGGATGTCAACAAGGGGTTAGTGTTTATGCCAATCAAGAATTGTCTATCTAATACAGGACAGAACCTCCTTTTCTTCCTCAAAAGATCTACAACAGGGGAACCCCAATTATACACTCGGAATTCCCTAATAGGCTATATAGAAATAGGTTTCCCCTTCACCCTTCATTCTCACACTATGACTTTATCAGTCGCCATGCGTTTTGGGGGATCTCCCTCTTTCCAGATCCAGTAGATCCAGACAATCTAGTAGGAGTGTATGTGTATAGCTTTCAATGTGAATGGAGGGGAAACAACTTGGTAGCACATAAGATAAGTAAAAACTTGGCAATATTTTAAGAAAATGTTGTAAAAAGTGTTCAGAAGTGGAGTTTTTCCACATTTAAATTGGAAGTACACTTTGGAATACATTGGTAACCATTTTTGACAGGTTGCCAGTGTATATGCCCTGATTATATGCAGAACACATAGCCTTAAAGGGATGTTTCACTTCTATAGCTTCTATTCTAGACAAGGTATGAATTGCTGACACGGCAATTCCCTGTTGTGTTAATATTGGAAGTGCTCCCCCTACCTGTGGAAGAAAGATGAAATTGCAGAACTTGTTAAAAAAATTCTTGTCATGAGTCCGTATGTGACTGACTGGTAATATGACTGCCATGGTGACCATGATCACAGCTAGAGAAGCCATTCCAGTAGTAACATCAGGGACTACTATATCCAGAATATAAGCTGTAATGGTGGCCCTTGTAGTCCTTTGTGTATGTGGCTCCTGATATCACTGCCGGACACTGACTCTTCTCTCGCTGTACCGCAGGCATTTGGCTTTAACCCTCAGGAGGACAATTACATAACAACCTCCGCAGTCGTCTTTGGCGGATTTTATCTTTTCTTTTTCACTGAAAAAGTCCTGAAGATGCTTCTGAAGCAGAAACATGAGGTAATGTCTTGGCGGTGCCCGTGCCTTGTGTAGTTGTGGTCTGCCAAATAATTTCTGTAGATTGTTGTCATGGATACAGTCGGAGTCTTGCTACAGGGGTACTGAACCCTCGGCGAGGAGGTGGATCGTTCCTGAACTATTCACAAGGCATTGATTGTTGATGGCACTGTAGTTACGTGGGCAGGAAAGCACCTAGTTAGTGTAACTTCACATAGGGGGGTTAGGGTACTTTTACACAAAAATGTCCGCCATAGGCGTCCGTAAATGAGCGCCGGTCAATGAGATTGGCGCTAGTTTGCAATGCCTTTACACAGCACTACAAATGGCTGTGGTGCTCGAATGATCCTTGTATCATTCGTGCAGTTGGGGAAACTGACAGCACATTTCCAGATCACCAAGCAGTGTATGCTTACCATCCGTGCTGCTTGTGATCCGGCGTGTCTCTCCAGTCCTCCAATCCACTGGCTGTATCTTAAGGCCCTGCCTCCTACAGCTGTCAGTCATTCTAGAGGAGGCGGGGCCTGATGATACAGGCTGGCGACTGGAGAGAGATGCCAGATTACAAGCAGCGCGGATGGTAAGTATAGACTGCTGCTAATGGTCTGGAAACTGACAGCACAGACATATACATATACCAGAACCCAATATATACATATCTGTGCTGTCTCTTTCCCTGACCCGATCAGCCATTTTTCCCATCCACAGCTGATCACTGTCACTGTTTCATCGGCCGATTATTGGAGGCAGGAGTGTTTATGGAAACACACCTGACCAATAATCGGCCCTGTAAAATGAGTATAAACTGGGAAATTGCTCTTGTATTTGTCGTATTAAAAAATTAAAGGGGTTACCCCAAGATAGTTTATAACTATCAGATCAGCGAGGTTTGAATACTTGTCCTCTGCTTCATTCACTGTGTATTCGACTTGAAAATCGAGATGAGTGAACCTCGAGCTCGCTCTGGTTTGTCTGAACCCGAGCATGTGGCATTTGATTATTGGTAGCAGAAGAAGTTGGATGCAGCCTGTTGGAGTTCTGGAAAACAAGGATATGGCCTTTGACTGTGTGCATGTTTTCAAGGCCTCCTTAGGGCTGAATCCGCTAGGACTGATCCCGCTAATAGGGGGAAGAGTGTGTTTTATGGGCATTATATAACTTGTGGGCATATTATGGCTCTATAGAACCACCAAGTATTAGGCCTTACTCCCTGAGTATCTTGCAAAACTTGCATAAATTTAAAGGGGTTTTCAGCTCAAACATAACTTCTGATATACTGCTGCCCATGGTGAGACTAACAGTTCCTTCCATACTTGTTGTTATCTATTCAGTCTCCTTCCCCCAGTTCTGAGCTGCTGCTTTCGGTTGAAGGCACAAAAATGCGTTTGTGTGTGTGTGTGCCTTTTCTCTCTCTCTCCCCCTCCCTTCTCAGACAGCGGATGTAAGCAAGTTCCTGACTGGCTGTATCTGCAACTTTTGTAGCTTCTTTGTAATGCTGGGAGGGTTAATCTGAGGTCAAGTTGCTGATGAACTCAGTGATTATCCCTCCCAGCATTACAGAGAAGCTACAATGTTGCAGATGTAGCCAGTCAATGACTTGTTTGCATCAGCTGTCTCAAAAGGGAGGGGGGAGGAGGGGGAGATGGAGAGAAAATATCACACACAGATTTCTGTGTCTTCAGCAGAAAGCAGCAGCTCAGAACTCTGGGAAGGAGATTGAATATATAGTCACAAGTATGGAAGGAATCTTTAGCCTTGCCATGGGCAGCAACATATCAAAAGGTATGTTTAGGTGGAATTCCCTAATAATAATAATAGTAATAATAATATGATGTAAGATGGTGGTCCTATCCCTGGCATGTAACACTTATTGCTTACGTTTCCTCCCCAGCATGGACACAGTCACTACACAGCAGATACCAGTAAACGGGATGCTGAAGAAGGGGTGACAGAGAAACTACAAAATGGGGACCTGGATCACATCATTCCTCCACCTGGGGGCAGTGAGTCCGACCTCCGACAGCACCTGGGTGATGAGAAGGTTGTGGTGGGGTCCCTGGCCGTGCAGGTTGGTTATGAACCCCCTTCTCCATTATGGAGTATGTACAGGTTTATACTTAGAACTAACCATGGCCATGTATTGTCTTGTGATGTAGGACCTCCCAGGGCAGCAGAGCTCTTGTTACTGGCTCAAAGGTATCCGGTATTCTGACATTGGCACCCTCGCCTGGATGATCACACTGAGCGATGGACTCCACAACTTCATAGATGGATTGGCCATTGGAGCATCATTTACAGTGTCCGTCTTCCAAGGAGTCAGCACGTCCATCGCCATCCTGTGTGAGGAGTTCCCCCATGAGCTCGGTATGTTGCCTAATGCTGTAAAGTAAAATCCATTGTGTGGGGGTCTCCATGCTCTATGCTGTCAGAACAACCTAGTATACATTAGATAGTTGGCCAGCCTTCTGAATGGTCAGTGTTCATCTAATGTATATGGGCACCTTTAGGTTTTTCTCATACACTGCTCCATATTACCTGTATATATAAGACATGACACTGTTCTGGATACCTGATGGCACCACTGGAGGAAGCTTACCATGTGGTATGCGGTATTATTGAGAAATCAGGTCATTGCTATGAAGATATATTAAAGCATCACTGTCATGTGGTGTCACTTTTGACATGTCCAAAGTTATTGATCACACTGGGGCTCACTCCTAAGATCCCTATGCATATAAACTACTCTAACTAGTGTTTATATGCATGCGCTGCACTTGGTTATGTAGTGTGGTGTCTGCTCTTTTGTTAGATTCATTTAAGATGCCTAGACACAGCCACGGGGAGTGTGCGGGCAGAGCATTTCATTCCCTGGACAGCAGAACATCTAAAGGGAAGATTACTCTGCATGATTTTTTGCGGGGAGCAAGCGCTGATTTATCAGGTCAGCACTCCCTTTCCCCCTCATGCCCTGCTCACAACCTCTGCTATTACATGCACAGGCAGTGGGAGGGGCTGCGGGGAGGAGCGACAGGGGCTGCCCAAACAATCCTTAGATCATTTGGGCTGCCCACTGTCAGTGGCCGTCTGTAGGGAGCGACGCACTGCAGACCGTCGCTGCACAAATCATACTCTTTCAACATGTTGAAAGACCACAATCAGCCGACATTGTACATGTCAGCTGATTGTAGCCTTTTAACATATTCTATATGTTATGCACAATGCCATGCAGGCCCCCCCCCCCCCCCCCTGCTTTGCAGCTGGTTTTAGGAGTGAAATCCGGTGTGATCCGTAACTTTGGCCACGTCTGATGCCTGGTTGCACTGGTGGAGCTTGTCTGTCTTCACTTATGGAATGAAGACATGATGAAGATGACTGCAGAACAATAACCTGGATATTGAGAACCTGAAATACAAGTTGTCTATACAAAGAAGCCATTATTAGTTACTTATGTATTCTAATTTTAGCTTTACATACTTGATATTTTTGCAAAACCCATTGTTCTCTGTTATCATCCATTTCATCATAGCAATGGCTGATTTGTAGGAAAATAGTCTGCATTCCGTCAGGTTCCAATGCCTTGTAAAGCTTCTCCTCTTAGCTAAAGCTTTGGCTGCCCAGGCATGATGGGAAATGTTGTTTTACACAGCTGGAGGGCCTAGGGTTCCCCATCCTTGCCTTAGCGGATCACTACAGATAGCAGCCATACATATGATGCGCCATTGGATACTGTTGTAGTAATCTAATGGAATACCATACACTTCTCAGGCTCTTGGATTGTGTTCTGATCAGTTCATGTCCTCAATGAACTGTGGTCAGTGCCAAGTATGATGGAGGGAAGGAATACACATTGGCATGTTAATAAAGTCATGATGAACAGGTTGGATGTTTATGATGGTTATTAACCCTGGAAATAGTATACAGTTGTCTGTGTTCCAGGTCATAGTCCATGCAGCTTGTGTTGCTTTCTGGCGTCCTCTGCTGTTTGTGGATCCTAAGCTGTCATGTTGTTGTGTTGCAGGCGACTTTGTCATTCTGCTGAATGCTGGGATGAGTATTCCTCAGGCGCTCTTCTTTAACTTCTTGTCTGCCTGCTGCTGCTACCTGGGCTTGGCCTTTGGGATCCTCGCCGGCAGCCACTTCTCTTCCAACTGGATCTTTGGCTTGGCTGGAGGAATGTTTCTGTACATCGCTCTTGCTGATATGGTGAGTAAACCCCCCCAAAAATAAAATATGACTCTTAACCATTCACCTTCTAATATATTAAAAGGGTACGTTATCCAGGATTAGAAAAAGCACAGTTACTTCCTTGCAAAAACAACGCCAACCTGTGTGTGGTATTACAATTCAGATCCATTCATTTCAGAAGCACTAAGGGTGTTATTACACGGGCCGATAAAGGCTCGATACTGTAAACGAGCGCCAATCTGCTAGATCGGCGCTCGTTTACTGGGCCTATTACACGGCCCGATTTTTGTTTAACAAGGGCTGCAGGGTCATAGTTACCAATGTCCTTGCAGCCCTTGCTTAACTTTATACATTACCTGTCTAGGCTCCAGGGCTCCTCTTGCGGTCTTCTTCTCCCCGGGTCCCGTGTGCTCCAGCGCGGCCTGTCTCAGCTGACAGGTCGCTTAGCCAATCACTGGCCACGGCGGTCCCAGCCAGTGATTGGCTGAGCAGCCTGTTGGCTCAGACAGGCCGCTCTGAAGCTGGAGCGCGCAGGACACGAGGAGTAGGCTGCAAGAGGAGCCCTGAAGCCTGGATTGGTAATGTATATCGTGAGCTGCCGGCCGCGCACCGCTATTAAACGTATCGATGCGCGGTTGGCGCCCGACAATTATAGGTTCAAACCTATATCAGCCGATGATCATTGTCATGGACTGATCATTGTATTTATTACACTGAGCGAAAATCGGCCGAATCAGGAGAGTAAACGTTCACATCACGTCTCCAGCATATCAGAATAAGTATACAGATGCATACTATGGTGTACTACAATTGGGCTCATTATTGTAAGATGCAGAGTGGTCACGCCTGAGAAGGTGTTCTGCTGCTCCATTTGTTCAGAGGACAATTAGTCCTCCATTTTATGGGAACACAGTGATCGGACCCCCACAATCGGCTACTTATCCCCTAACTTGTGGATAGGGGCTAATTTTGCATCTTGGAATAACCCCTTTAATCAACTGAACGTAGCCTCCTAGGGGGGAGATTTATCAAACATGGTGTTAAGTGAAACTGGCTCAGTTGCCCCTAGCAACCAATCAGATTCCACCTTTCATTTTTCAAAGAGTCTGTGAGGAATGAAAGGTGGAATCTGATTGGTTGCTAGGGGCAACTGAGCACGTTTCACTTTACACCATGTTGAAATATCCCCTGTGGTGTCAATGTTTGGTCCAGCATCCTTTTTTTTAAAAAAATTTTTTTTTTTTTGCCATTATTGTGATGTCCACCCCAATACTGATGTAAACAGGCTAAGGCTGCTGTCAGACACCCCTGGCTCAAATCTCTTTGGAGGGGGTGAAGGATTGGGTGTTAAAATTTAACATACTCCATCCTTCATTCACCTGACATCTGTAGTAGTCAGGAGGTTCCCATACGTATTATATAGCCAAAAATGCTATGTTTATGGTCCTATAACCAAGACCTTTTAATATAGCAAAGTACTGGTTTTACCCGACACCTTTTGTGGGTTTGTCTTCTACCTTTTTCATTCTGTTGCAAATGGCAGAAAAGGCAACCAGAATAGATGCCACTGTCTCCTCCCAGGTGGTTGCGTTCTGGCGTCCAGGACTGTTGTCTAACCTCATATATAGTACGCATCTACTTAGTGGTGACAACTGCCATTCCTTGCTGGCGTCTTGCTGGCTCTTTGTTAGTCATGCTATATGTGTATGTTACATGGTCATGTGACTTCTCCTGTAACAGGAGATGAAATGAGATGCTGTCACGTCCTTCAGGAGACGTTGTACTGAACTTGCCTCTCCTATTGTTCTTCAGATTTCTTGGTATAGACTTCAGGGTTTTGCAGAGGTAAAGTTTCTCCTGCCCATCTTAACCTTTTTTTTTTTTTTTTTTTTTTTTCCCCCTTCTCTCTCCTCCAGTTCCCGGAGATGAATGAAGTCAGTAAAGAGGATGAGGAAGGAGGACGTCCGCTCACCGCCTTTCTCATACAGAACGCTGGACTGCTCACAGGGTTCGCCATCATGCTACTACTGACAACGTTCTCTGGTCAGATCCAGCTGGGATAGGCCCGAGGAAGGAGACTCCTGATTCCTACAACTTCTCCGTCTTACTTTTGAGGAGGAAAATGGAAGAGGAGAATTTTATAGCAGTGTTAATCCTGCGGAGAGCTCCTAAGAAGACATCTTTTCCGAGTGGAGAGGGCCTTCTCACTATGTACATGATGGCTCTTTCCACAATCATGGCGAAGGATCTTGGGCAAAGGAGTTTCAGGGGTTATTGCCGACTTCCTTCCTAATGTGATTCCTATACAAGGCTTGTTCCAAATCCGTCATGGCCGAAACCAATGATATCTTGCTCTCCTTTAACGTCAATCTCTGAAATGGAGATTTGAGGATTCTGTTTTTAGAACGTTTTATCATATTGATAAGCGGATTATATTCCTCCTTAGAAAAATAGTAGGGACCAAATCAATTGAACAATCAACCCCCCCCCCCCTTCATTTCTCATGCAAAAGAGGTGAGGACCTGTCTGCTGCTGGAGCCGTTCCGAACACTAATCCATTGGTATATGACCATAGCCGTTCCGTTATCTCTTTACCCGGCAACGTCTTTCCTCTGAACTGACCAAGAGTTGCAGGTTATGGAGAACAACCTCACACTGACCGGACCCGAGATCTCCCCTGCTGCTGCTGTCTCCACGCCTGAATAGTGTTTGCTTATTCTTGAAGTACAAGGAAGAAGAGAACTAAGAAGCTTGTTGCACGCGACTTGGGTTGGGTTACAGCACAGTGATATACAGTAATAGCACAGTAGGGATCATCCAGTCCTGGGGTAGATTTGCACATTGTAGGTATTTGTGTGAGCGTTATTCATAGTTGTGCCTGTAGCTATAGAGTATGACTTGTAGGGTGATAGTGTGAATGGTTCTAGAGCTACAATAGTAAAGTGCTTCCTTACTGTACTGCCATCCTTCCTTATCTGCAATGCTTCTAGTAACAGTGGGACACCTTCATTTCTCAAGTGATATCAAGGGACGCCATCGGATTTGGCAGTACAGCAAGGGAGAAGATGGCAGCCATTGTTCTCTTCTTCCTCCGAAATTCCCATCTCAGGTTCTGACAATAAAATATTTAATTGTGTTTTTTTTTTTTGTGTGTCCTTTCTTAGCTTAATTAGAGGCAAAAAAAAAAACTGACAAAGGAAGGTTGTACATCCTCTAAGGGCCCATTTACACAGATTATCTGCCAAAGATTTGAAGCCAAAGCCAGGAATGGATTTGAAAAGAGGAGGAATCTCAGGCTTTCCTTTATAACCTGTTCTCTGTTTATAGTCTGTTTCTGGCTTCGGCTTCAAATCTTTGGCAGATAATCTTTCTGTGTGAATGGACTCGAAGATGGTTGAACTTACTTTTTTTTTTTTTTGAGTTTGGGTTGAACACTGGCTAAGTATACTTTTATTTCTATGAGTGGCTTGAAGGGAACCTGACATGTTGAAAAACACACTTCAGAAGTGTGAGCAGAAGAATCTGAGCAGATTGATATATTGTTTCCCGGATAAATTGACATTTACACATGTACTTCTCTACTTATTCTGGGCTATATAGTCAAGTGGGTGGTCCAGTTGAGTGATTGACAGCTGTGTGTGTATAGAAAGTTGTAAATCTCACCCGATGACTTAGGGTGTTATTACATGGGCCGAGCAGGGCCCGATAATACCTGTAAACGAGCAGCGATCTGCTAGATCGCCGCTCGCTTACTGGGCCTATTACACGGCCCGATAATCGTTAAACAAGGGCTGCAGGGACATCGTTACCGATGAGATTGAGACTGAGATTTAAAAGAATGAAGGGAAAATTATCTTGTAATTTTCCCCATAAACCTATATATCAGTTTGCACAGCTTCCCTTAATCTATAACATGGTGACTGTAGACTGAGCCTCATTTTCATTGTGACAGGTTCCCTTTAAGTGACATGTGAACCTAGCCTTAGAACAATGAACTGTATAAATAGAAGAAGAATCAATGCTACCTGGTACTGTCATGTCAAGTCGGAAAATTTCACAACCTGCCACCTGATGTCTGAGAAGGTATGTATGCTGCTCATTCATAACCCTATACAACAGCTTCATTGAGAGCTATGGCCTAGTCAAATGAAGCTATTGATGGGGACATTTTATTGGGAAGGTTGTGGACAGCGAGCAAATGTTTTATAGAGTGCGGTCATTTGCCTGCTAAATACGGATGTAGCAGAGCTGAACGGATCCCTTTTTTTTTTTTTATTAAATATTGGGTTTTGTAAAAAAACAAAAAAACTGTGGTTCTAAAATATAAGTACGGTATATACTGTTTAAAATGTAAATAATATATAATAAACATTTGAGATGTGAGAGACTATTAGGTAGAGCCAGGAGATGGGGGTTGTCAAGTATCTCCCTTTAACATGGAACGATTATCGGCCGATAATCGTCCTGTGTAGTAGAAGGCAACGATCAGCGGACATACACGATGTCGGCTGACTGTTGCTGCCATTTGGCTTTCATCATGTTGAAAGACAAATGACAATGATAGTAGCAATTTGCTGCCGTCACTCCGTGGAATAGGAACGGTGGCAGCAGACCGCCACTATCCTCTATGGGCTCCCCGGACGATCTAGCGATCACTCTGGCAGCCCCCCGCTGCCTCTCCTGTACTCACCCGCTCGCTGCCGACCCGTGGAATAGCTGACAGCAGTCGTTTGCTCCTCTCAGTTGCCCAGTGGAATAGTGGCTTTAGGCTGTATCTGTCCTATTACATGGGGCGATTATCTGGCAGATATCGCCTGGTGAGCACGATCAGCCAAGCACCCAATCATCAGCTGATCGTTGCCTTTCAGCAGGTTTAAAAATCATCTGCCGCTGACCACGCATCGTTCTTTATAATAGGAGGTGTACATTCGGCGCCTGATGAAGTTGTAGAGAAGATAATGAAGCAATGCTTTACCTTTCCACGTTTCCTGGTGTCCTTCCAGCTCCTCCCTGCTTGCTGAAGCAGTGACAGGTACCTCAACCTATCACTGGCTGTAGCTCTGTCCTGTCTCAGAAAGGGATTGGCTGAGCAGCTTGTCACACAGAGATGTCTCAGAAGCGCCAGTGGTGGCTGCAGGGAGAAGCCAGAAGGACATCGGGGAGCGTGGAGAGGTAAGTATTGCTTTATTATTTTCTATATACGCAGCAAGGGCTGCATGATCATTGAGCCCTGTAATAGGTTTGGTAAGCAAGCGCTGATCTAGCAGATGCGTGCTCTTTTACAAAGAATATCGGACTGTGTAGTATGGCCCTTAGAGGATGTGTTTCTAAATATCTGTTCCTTTAAACGAATGATAGAGAAATAGATCGGCACTATTGTTATTGTTCCATAGTCCAATAAATGTCTTAGGCACGGGGTGCTCACTTCCAAACAGATACAGTGACAGTCTTCATATGGTAGAAAATTAGCAAATGTGCAGGGCACTCACCATAAAATCTATAACTTTATTGAAGATCAAATATTTAAACGCCATCTCGAACTAAGCAGTTGGCGAGGATGGCAGTACCTTAAGGCAGAGTTAAAGGGAACCTGTCACCCCCCGTGCCGGGGTGACAGGCTCCCGACCCCCCGTTAGAGCCCCATATACTTACCTAATCCCGCCGGGTCCCGCTTCTGGAGGTGGTCGGGTGACGGAGATCTCAGCCGCTGCAGCCCGGCGCGCGCGCTGAGAGATGAGTCCAACACCCATAGAGAATGACAGGAGAGTCCAGCGCTCCGTCATTCTCTATGAGCGTTGGGATGCTCAGTGTCCCTCCAGTGCCCTGTGTCCCTCAGTGTCCCCCTGCCATCATCCTCTCCAGCAGCCACAGCCCGCACAGCTCTGGGAGTCGGGGCGTGACATCACCATGTTTTCCAGGAAGTGACATCACCATGTTGTCCAGGAGGTGACATCACCATGTTATCCAGGAAGTGAAGCCTTGATGCAGTAGTAAGTGCAGGGAAAAAAGCACTTTATAAACATTTCCTGTAATAATTGTATATTGGTGATTTGTATAACTTTTGGGGGGCAATGCAATACTTTAATAAAAAGTTTCGCCGGACTTCTCCTTTAAGTTTGCTCATCTGTAGTCAATGGGGGAGATGTATGAAAGGGTGTAAATATACACCTGGTGTAAACTGCCCACAGCAACCAATCACAGCTCCTCTTTTATCCTACCAGAGCTGAAAGCTGAACTGTGATTGGTTGCTGTGGGCAGTTTACACCAGGTGTATATTTACACCATTCCATAAATCTCCCCCAATGGGTTTCCCAGTGAATTGATCATCCACCAGGCAAGTGCTGTACAGTTATCCCTGGGGACCTAAAAAGGACCCCAGGGTTGTCTGTTTGCCTGCTGCTAGGGCACAGTAAGTGTAGCCCTAGCAGCAGCCTGTGTCATAGTGACTGAGTACAATGTATTAGCCTACTGAAGCAGTATGATTATAAATTATAACTAGGAAACAAAGGAAAAATAAACGCGCTCTAGTATTTAAAGAACATTTCATTTTGTATATATATAAAAAAAAACAACAACAAAGCGGCACGTATTGGGTATCTGCATGTCCATAATAACCTGAATAATTGGCTTAATAGGTTAATGTTTACTGTAAACCAAAATGAAATAAAAAACAACAACTACACACTCAAAAAAACAACAACGCAGAATAATACACATAAATTGCTTTGTATTCTATTGTCAAACTACATAAGAAAAAAACAACACATAAAACCCTCATACAGCCACGTCAATAAAAAAGAAAAAAAACAAAAAACAGTTTGGGCTGCTTAAACGTGTGTGGGGGTGGGGGGGCAAAGATGGGAAAAAAAGAGCTGGTTATGTCATTAAGGGGGTAGTCAGTGATTGGAGCCATCCTAAACTGTGCGCCAAATCACCTTGTCCCACTCACGTGTCTAACACATTAAAGAGGTATTCTAAGAAAATGTCACTTTGGGGCTTGTATGGAACTATGTTTGTCAACTTTGTTTAAAAATTATAACATACTTTGCTTAGTGTCCCCTGCTACTTCTGACTGAAGTGAGGCAGCACCGTGAATTACTTTTTTTTTTTTTTAAATCTCCAGTCTTCCAGTACTTGTCAGCTGCTTTATGTCCTGCAGGAAGTGGTGTATTCTTTACAGTCTGACACAGTGCTCTCTGCTGCCACCTCTGTCTGTATCAGGAACTGTCCAGAGCAGAAGCGAATCCCCATAGAAAACCTCTCCTGCTCTGGACAGTTCCTGACACGGACAGAGGTGGCAGCAGAGAGCACTGTGTCAGACTGGAAAGAATACACCATGTCCTGCAGGACATATACAGATCTGTAAATTACTTCTTTAACTGTCTGACAAGTTTTTTTAAGGGCACAAACAAGCAGGCCGGATCCACAGAGGATTTCTTGCTGCAAAATCCACTGTGGATCCCTTGTCAGTCATTTTCTATGAGAAGGCATACTCGCATGTAAGTGACAGCCCCGTTAACCTCCCGCCAGCCGGAGCATACATTACCTGCTCCGCGGTCCGGATTGCTTCTGGGCTCCTGGTATCTGGACGTCCAACTCAGTGTCTGTGGCGAGCAGCACACTAATTGGCTGACTGGGATGTCCAGCCGGGAACCCCCGAAGCAATCTGGACCACGGAGGAGGTAATGTATGCTCCGGCTGGCGGAGGGTTAACGGGGCTGTCACTTACATACTCGCAGCAGGATGTAGTCAGCCCTCTGTATGATGTTCGAGGAGATAGGGGTCAGTGTGGCCCCTTTGTTCTGGGAGAAAAAAGCTGGCTGCAGTTTACCCCTACCAATAGAGAACATAGGAAAACTTGCCCATGCCCAACTTTCCTGTGTATGGGGAGGACAGGTGCTGGATGGAGCATGTCTTGATTTGAAAGTTTTGAAGCCAAAGCCGGGAATGGATTTGAAAAGAGGAGAAATCTCAGGCTTTCTTTTATGACCTTTTCTCTGTTTATAGTCTGTTCCTGGCTTTGGCTTCAAATCTTTGTCAGATAATCTTTCTGTGTAAATAGACCCTAAGAGTGTCCTTTGTTGCCCATAGCAACCAATCACAGCTCCGCCTTTAAATATTCATGAGTAAAATAAAAGCTGAGCTGTGATTGGTTGCTACAGACAATGAGCATTCCTATTATGAGACCTCCATGGTCTGAAACAGAAATTGTTGTTGCTCATAGCAACCAATCAGAGCACAGCTCTTATTTTTCACATGCAAAATGAAAGCTACACAGTGATTGGTTCATAAAGGGCCCGGACAGCCAATCAGATTCCGTTTTCTATTTTCCCAGCACAGGTTTTACCAGATAAAAGAAACGATCTGATTTGTTCTCACAGACAATACACCGAGCCTTACCCGGAATCGGCGACTTTCCCGTCAAGCTTAGGATTCTTTTTTTTTTTTTTTTAAATCCCCTGAGAAAGGTGCATTCTGGGAAACGTAGTTTAGAAGCGTGTGACGTAGGAGAAGGGGGTGTGTTCTGCGGGCGCGGTCCCGACGCCGGCAGGTGGGCGGGGGTACGCGCCCGAGATAGAGAGAGACTGTCATAAGCAGAGACAGCCCGGGGGAAAGACAGCAAGGGAGAGAGCGCTGTGCTATAGAATCTTATAGCTGGGTGTAGCTGCCAGGGACTAGCCGGAGCATTACCAGGGAGGAGGATGACATAGAGGAGAGAGATTATCAGCTGAGAAGAGACAGGCCTGGGCTGACAGCAATGTGAGGAGAGGCTGCCTGCTGGAGACAGTGACCGGGGCCTGCGTACACAGCCGTATACCTCACCGTCATCCCACATGGCGAGCAAGTGACGGACGCCAAGAGTGACACCGGCCGCCACCAGAGACGTCCCACCATGTCAGCACCACGGGCTCCCAACAAGCTGTCCAGCACAGAGCGTGCTGTCCGAGGTACCGCCACCTGACTGACCGCACCATGGCGCCACCCCATCGCTGACCTTATGACCGTATTCCAGTGACCCCCCCCTACCTGTGCATTTGTGTATTAGCGCATGCTGGGTGTTGTGGTTTTACGACAGCCGGAGAGCCAAAGATTGGGGAACACAAACCGATGATTGGCCAACATGACCGTCCATTGACGCCCATCCCAATAGAGTGTTCTGCTATAACACAGGTGTCAAACCGGTTGCCCTCCAGCTGTTGTAGAACTACAATTCCCATCCTGCCTGGACAGCCGAAGCTTTAGCTTCGGCTGTCCAGGCAGGGTGGGAATTGTAGTTCGGCACCAGCTGGCGAGCCATGAGTTTGACACCCCTGGTCCATAAGGACTAGGTTGGAATGATGGTGTAATGCCCCATTTCTCCTGATAGGGGGAGCAGCAGAGAGATTGACCAGGCAGGGTGGGAATTGTAGTTCGGCACCAGCTGGCGAGCCATGAGTTTGACACCCCTGGTCTATAAGGACTAGATTGGAATGATGGTGTAATGCCCCATTTCTCCTGATAGGGGGAGCAGCAGAGAGATTGACCCCCTCCCTAACTAATCACTGGAGGTCAGGTTAAGTCTCTGTCCAAAATGACGAATATTCAACAGCTCCCCCCCCCCCCCATCGCACAGTAGTGGGGTCCGTCAGTAGTGTCCGTCATATGACCGGACCATTCTATTGTAAGCCACCATCTAAGATTTCTCCACGCTGAGAGCGATTAGTATAAATGTATGCAGCAAGCTGAACCATTTCCTTGGGCAGGTCCTTCATGAATCTGTCCGTGTATTGGGAAATGATGGGAATGTCCATCTGACCTGACCCCTACTTGACCCTTACAGACACTGACCCTTGACTATCCCTAGTACTGTAGATGCTTCACAAACTTTTGCTGACCCCCGATGACCCCCACATGGCTGTCTACCATGCCTTGACCTTTGGTGACCACCATAGTTGTCATACCGAGGCCTTCTCCTTCTTTTATCTCTATAGTAGTTGGCTTATGTTGTGTGTATCCCATGTGGACCCCCATGGTCAGGACTATTACCTTACCCATTCTGTGAGAGGTTGTCACTCATGTCCTTTGCTCTATATACTATAGCTATCTCTTTGTGTTCTCTTGGCTGGTGGTATCTGCTCTCACATGGCTATTCCTAGCTCTTTACATCATGACCTTTCCTAGTTCCTAACCCATAGCAGTTCCTATTTGTCTAGTGTATCTCATGGTTGATCCTAGAGGTTCACCCCTGGCCATTCCTAGCATGCTGTTTCTTAGATAGTAACCAATAGCTCCTCCTTTGTGGTTAGTTTACACCAGTGCCCTTCGGCTGTCCAGGCATGATGGGAGTTGTAGTTTTGCCACAGATTGGGAAACACACCTTGATCAGTCCTTATTCCTTTCCCTTTGCCAGTTACCCATATCCAGTCTTATGCTGTTCCCTTTTTATGAGGTTATGTCACTGTTAGTTGTAGTTAGTCACCCATGGGTGTTCCTAGCAGTTTACGGCATGAGCTATGGCTCTGTTCATCTGGGACCAGAAGAACGGGAAAAAAAATAATTGACTTTAATAGGTTCGGTTGGGTTTCCGTCATGAAATGGCACTTACTACTTGTTTGTCCAGTTATTTGGACGGAAACTAAGCAGATGTGAACTAAGCCCGAGTCACTGACCTATTGGTTGAATTCAGTTCATGTAGAAACATAGAAGATTGTCGGCAGAAAAAGACCACTGGGTCCATCTAGTCTGCCCTTTTTTAGTATTTGTATGCTTATCCCAGGCAGGTTTACATTTTGTTACTATAGATTTACCAACCACATCTGCTGGAGGTTTGGTCCAAGTATTTACTACTCTTTCAGTAAAGTCATATTTTCTCATGTTGCTTCTGATCTTTCCCCCAGATAACTTCTCACTGTTTCTTCTTGTTCTTGAGCTCAGTTTTTTACTAAAAACACTTCCCTCCGGAACCTTATTTAGTTCTATAACATACTTTATTCAAATCTTTAAGTCTTTCCTGATATGTTTTATGACTTGACACCCTCCACCATTTTTGTAGCCCGTCTTTGGATCCGTTCTATTTGATCAATATCCTTTTTGTATGTGAGGTCTCCAGAATTGGACACAGTATTCCAGATGTGATGTCACTAGAGCTCTATATAGCGGGATCACAATCTCCCTCTTCCTGCTGGTTATACCTCTAGCTCTACAGCCCAGCATACTGTTATATATATACAGCCCAGCATACTGTTATATATACCGCCTGGTTGCACTGGTCACTTATTTTAAGGGTGTCAGAAATCACTGTCCCTAAATCCTTCTCTTCTGAAGTCTTTTCCAACACAGAACTGCCTATATGATACTCAGATAGAGGATTCCTCCTGCCCAAGTGCATTATTTTACATGTCCGGACCTAACATCTGACCCATGGCTGTTCTTCCCTGTTCCCATCTAGGTCGTGTCCCAGAGCCATTCTTCTCTGTTACCCCTAGAACATACCTTCTCCCCCATGGCCACTTCTAATAGTTTATTACTAGAGATGACCACAACTTGAACATGCTTTAGTCCAATCCTTTAAATTTGATTACCGGTGGCTGAAGAAGTTGGATGCACCCCTAGGAAATCTGGGAAGACACGCATACTCCCATAGGCCACAGTGTGTATCCATGTTTTCCAGGACTTCCTAGGGCTGCATCCAACTTCTTCAGCCACCGGTAATCAAATGCTGAGCATGCTCAAGATTCTCTCATCTCTATTTATTACCACTTGCCATTATTTCATGACACGGTCATTCGGGCAGCTGGTAGGCAGCCATCGTATGATCGGTTAGGATCCAAGAGGTTGTATCCTTAGAATGAAGGGGCTGCGTTGCTTTTCCCTTTGCACAGTGGTACACCAGCCACCCATAGTCTGGCCCCAATTCAAGTGAATGACCCTGACCGCATCAGAAAGAGAAGCAACTGTAGCACAGAGCTGCATTACCAGACACAACCTGTGCACAGATGGGGTGCTGTTTCCCTAGGATCGGTAGCGGTACATTCACCATGTCACTAATGTGCCTGCGATTGCCCATTGAAGTAAATGGGAAGAACTGCAATATTAGATAGAGTTGCAGCTGAATGTGTGGAGCTGTTCCTGGTAAGGTATAAGGAGGTATGGATGACAAGCGGATCAGTGGGGAGGCCAGGAGTTGGATCAGTAAAGGAATACACAGCCATATACTCCATTGGCCACCTTTCCCTGTACTTGGACAGTCACCATCTGGGTGTTGGCGCTATAAACCTTCCTCGAGGTATGGGTTACAGTAAGCAGAACACTGAAGCCTCTTGTTCTTCGTGGCTTCACACCTGCGCTCACATCTGCAGGCCGGGGATGCCGCATAGAATAACTGCACACAGATTTGCAAGGCAAAGTAGTGATTGTATAGTGAAGACTTATGGGACGTCGTGTAATGTCAGCTGGATCCTTCCTAACGTCTCTGGTAATGCATGGGCGCACACGGACACTGGTTTGTTCTGCCACTGTGGATATGACATTGTCAGCTCCTATCTGGGCAATGCCACTCACTCACTCAGCCCATGCACATAGGGAACACTAGGACCCTGGGCCATAACATTATCAGAGGGGAACCCTATAATAAGTGTAGGGGGCTCCCCCTGCCACTTGCTGACTTCAGAAGCTAGGACTACAATAAAGTCAGCCGTACAATCCCTTTAAGCTATGCTGAATGGGTGAGGGCGTTCTCAGAAGAGCGGCAGATGTGGTATAACCTGTGTGCTCGGACAGGCTTCTGGATAACCAATGGAGCATTATTGCACTGACTACAGCCTGATCTGACTACTGGCATCATAATATAGTCATGTGTGTGAGTAAATAATGGATAAAGGTCAGGTGAGCTGTATATTCCATATGGAGACCTCCACTATGTGGGGACATCTGTGAATTATGAGCACAATGAATGATATGCTACATATACACTATGGCCATGCGCCACACATACACTATGGCCATGCGCCACACATACACTATGGCCATGCGCCACACATACACTATGGCCATGCGCCACACATACACTATGGCCATGCGCCACACATACACTATGGCCATGCGCCACACATACACTATGGCCATGCGCCACACAGACACTATAAAACCTGCTCAGTTTCCTCTGCAGGATTTTACCTTTCAGGTTCTTGGTTATTCCTATCTGCAGTGACATTGGTGATGCATGCGGTGATTATTGGCTATACCGGCTAGTTGTTACCCAGTGTAATATACCCAGCGATCAGCTGAGTGACTGCCGGGATGCTGCGTTCCTATAGATCATCGTTGTAAATAGGATGTGTGGCTGACAGTGATGTGAGGCACAGGTGACAAACATACCGCTCTCCAGCTGTTGCCAAACTACAATTCCCATCATGACTGTCCAGGAATAATGGGAATTGTAGTTTTGCAACAGCAGGAGGGCGGTATGTGTGACACCACTATGTAGGGCTGCACAAGTGGAATCCAGCAATTATTTTCCATCATGGAGCCATGTAAAAGGCTTACTAATGGAAAACTAATAGTCTGGCCACACGAGGGATACATTTTGGCTTAACCTGATGATGTTGGAGGATCTGGCCAACCATCGAATGAGTATGAGAGCCTCCTCATAGATCGGGCATATTGGCTTTCAGCCGCCTGTAAATGAGCAGTGATCCCAGTGATCACAAGGCTCGCAGAATGTATGTACGAGTCGGCTGACAATTATCTGAGGGACTAGATGTGAACAGAGTCTGATAAATGAGGACATTAGACTTTCACAGGTTATTTTTATTATAGCCCATCTGCTGCGTTCCCTGGGGTCAGCCAAGGACTGTGACGTTCAGTAGCATCATCTAATCTTATAAATTGTATGCGTTCCGGGCCCGGTCCTGTTACATCAGCCGGCCATCACCTCTGCTTTGCATCAGGACGGGATCTGCTGGTGCGTGCAGGTTCCTGACAGGTCCGTCTCATTACAGGCAGAGATATCATCACATCTGAGTTCATTTTCCCTGGAAGCCATCCAGCCAGACAGGAACCCGCGAGTTCCTATCACATTAGAATTTTCTTTCGGATGAAAGTCTGTGCACGCCTTGTCAGATCTGACCTAGTTTTCCTCTAAATTGCCTGTGTTTCCTATACGCTGAGGCGCAGGTAGGCCACATACTGTATAAGATGACTATCCCAAAGACGCTTCTCAGCAGGGTAATCTAGCAGCTCTCTGTCCCTGATCAGGGATCTCCCTCCCCCTCCTGACTCACTAATAGGATTTCCTGCCCTCCTCCCCCACACGCAGCGGCTTTGCTCTGAGGTGTGTGTGTGTGGCGCGGCTTTAAAGTGTCTCTGTCCCTACCTAATCCTCCACCTGGTGGGACAGATGCAGCATGGGGACAGGTAAAAGCCAGCCAACCCGTGACGGGGGCACCACGGAGGTACAGGCTGAGGAGGAGGAAAGGATCCTCGTCACTCCGCCTCCCGTGGCCCCAGAAGCTGCAAGGGGAGCATCCGGTATGGGGTAAATTTGGGGTGAAGTAGTGGGGGCAGCCTGCGCCCTCATCTCCCTATTGCTTTCCTAGTAGATGGCGGTAGGATACTGCACCCATCATTGGTGTAGACTGCAGTGCCTAAGACGTAATGCTTCTCCCATGCACTTCTATTAGCTATAGCGCTGTGTATTAGGGGGGCATGAGACCATGATGAGCAGGTATGGGAAGCCTGACACGTTCCCTGTTTGTGGCATGGGCACGGCCAGTGTCAACCAGTTTATTGATCTTCTGACATTATATCTTCTTTATGGCCGTCACAGAGCCATAAAACCACTCTTATCGGCCACAGCAATGTGTCATTCCTGTTCCTTTTCATGAGACGATTGTCACGGGAACATCACTGTCAGCGAAGTCTGATGGTCCACCATGTCTGATATGGCTATAGTCTGAATTTATTGTTATAAATATATGGTCTGTGTCTATATATGCTGATTTGGCCCATACGGTCCGTCAGACATTGTTACTATCTCGTGTAAGGTCAGCGTTAGGGGGGGGGGAGAGTACGGTGCCATGTGGATGAGGAACGTCTTTGTATGTAATGTTAGTATAAAAAGGGTTAATATCCAAAGATGAAAAGTTATTCTCTATCCTCAGTAGCTGCTGGGTGGGGTCTGACTGCTGGGATCCCCCCTGACCATAAGAAAAGTGGCCCCACCCGAGTGAATGTGGCTGCAGTGGGCATGCTCGGCCATTGCTTCTCTGTAGGAGATGCAGAGTTTAGTGCCAGGCAATGTCCTATACACCACAGATGGGTGCACGTTGGTGATCCACTTATTTGGGGGTCAGTTACCCTTCATTCTCATTATTGCTGGGATCTACACTGATTGTCCAGTTTTCCCTTTATCCTGTTGATACATGGGGGCACATGTCCATTTTCCGGTCTATGTATTGGATTCCTTTTTTTATTTAAAGGGGTCATCCAGGATTTTTTTCTCCTTAGGATAGGCCATCAGTATGCAGTTGTTGGGGGTCTGACTCCCTGCCGATCAGCTGATTTAAGGGGTCGCAACTCTTATGTGAGTGCTACCCTCTTTTTTTATTTTTTTTTCCTATTAGGCCCTGCTCCATTACCTGGGTGGTGCTTGCACCAGCCATCATTGAAGTGAATAGAGCCTACGGTCAGAAGGATATTGATATCCTATATTAAGGCTTCCTGTACACAACTATATTTTGCAGTCAGTAATGGTGGATCTGTATATAGGTCCTGGTATAGTCTATGGGCCTGTGGATGCCATGGTCCATGCATTATCATGGAAACTTCACTGTGCACGATCCATGATCACGGTGAGCACATGTCTGTGTTCTTCCCACAAAAATGGAACATACAGTTCAGCATGAAGGAGGCAAATACATAATACTGAGGGAAGGCAGGGATTAACCCCTTCCCATCTAGCAAGTACATTCTGCTCTGTCACTGCACTGCCTGTGAAGGTCCACACCGAGTCGCGCCATATGAGTAAGTGGCCAGAACTATTTTATATCCATACGACTGCTGGTCACCAGATCTGTTGCTGTATACACTATATATCATGTATCACATACATCCTGTACTCTAACCAACTCCCTTATACTGTATTCAGATCAACCATAACAAAAAGAAGTGAATAACATTGATGACAGTGGCGCCTGTTAAGGGGTGAGATACTGAAGTTGATGTTTTGGAAGCAGGAAAAATGGGGAAGAGTAAGGATGTTGTGATGGGCAGACTATTGGGTCAAAACATCTCTAAACAGTAGGGGGGTGTCCCTAGTATCCAGTGGTTAGCACCAACCAGAAGAGGTGAAAGGAAGGACAACGAGGAACCAGGTACGGGGTTATAGGCGCCCAAGGCCTATTGATGTATGTTGTGGAAAGACTAGCCCACCTAGTGTTGACCCCATAAATTTCTGGCACACATACAGGACAGGAGAGGCTGGCTTTCAAGAGCGTACAATCCATTAGAAAATATGGTTTTGAAAAATGCAGGAGAGAGAAAGTACTTGAGTCGGAGGGGGAGTAAGTAGTGTCCCACTGTCACTTATCTCTAGATAAAACAGTTGGACAGATGCTAAACTGTTGAAAGATCCAGAAAAAAAAAAATCTAAGGCCATCTTAAAGCTATCCGTTGGTTCTACTTTCTATCTGTTTCTACAGACCTGTATCATTACAGCATTGGTTGACCAGTTATTGACCACCAACGATATGAGGGGAAAAAATAGCCCAGTCTTACCTTTCCATCATAATATTTCTAATGTATGCAATGGAGAGGTGCAATTAGGAGCTGTGCCGCTAACCTAGAAAAAAAACCTCTGTCAAAGGGTCTCTATAGAGGGGCTGTGGAGTTGTAGATGTTACTGAACGTATGACATTGCACGCTGGATGCATTGCTGGCAGTGTACTCGGCACTGTAGCCAGACCTGGCGGGGGATCTACTTTACCTGGTCCAGGTCTACATTGGATGTGCTGCAAGCGTCTAACACTTCCCTGGCAGAGACTTGGAGGATCTGTAGCTGGCATTGGTAAGATTATAGCACCTTTAGCTGCTGGGCCTGCAATCTTCTGACTGCTCAGGAGAGACGTGTCCTAGTTATCTGGATCACTTGGGTGCAGCGAGGGGGGGGGGGGGGCACTGTATCGTATCACTGGACATCTCAACTATGGACACTATATCTGTGTGTATATTTATCAACATCTGTCCACACTTGCCACCAGCCTATAACCTTGAGGAACAGGTGCAGCGTTCACTGACCTCAGAGCAGCAGATCTTTACACTGTGCCACTTATGTTTTGCCTCTATATACCGTCAGACTTTGCTGAGGAATATTTTACTTGCCTATATGCGTGACGTAAATTTAGGGTAAGGGTTTCTCAGCCTGGTGAAATTACATCATAGGGGAACCTTTAAAAGAACACTTTAAAGTGTACCTGTTATATAGATAGAGTTAAAGGGGTACTCCGGGCTGGGATCATTTCTAGTGTATGGCCGGGGAGGCCTCTAAATCTACCCCCTCCCCGGCCGTACAATAAAAAGGACCCCAGCCCAGAGTGCCCCTTTAACCCTTCATAGTGGTGATTTTAGCGCCTCCTCTGCTGTTATGGAGAGTCCCCTCCATTGTGCACTGCTATTTCTCATTCTCTCTGAACTTGCCAGCAGTACACACACAGGGACTTTCTTTTCCTTAGTTGTCTGGCCAAACCACATCACACCATCCACTTACTGCCATGTCAGAACATAGGTATAAGTGCACTGGATTGAAAAAGAGGAACTATGCTCGGGAATGGTTTATAGTACATTTTTGTAGAGGGCATGCATGGGAAGAAGGGGTTACTGATGCATTGGGTTTGCAAGTTGCTGTGTGAGCAGAAATTAAAGAAACAGCAGCACTACAAGGAAGGGGTTACACTGAACTGCTGCCTACATGAGAGGGAAGCCTGGATTTACCTTTCAGGGGCAGTAAGTATGCTCTGGAGGAGGAGCTTTTCCTTGCTCTTTCTAGTGATTGATCGATGGGGGTCTCCAACATTACATTGTGATATATTGTGGTTTCCAGTGCCAACTAGCAGAATTATGAATATAGCTGTAGCACAGGATGTAACTCAGGATCAGTACAGGATAAGTAATGCATGTACAAAGTGACTGTGCCAGCAGAATAGTGAATGCAGCTCTGGAGTATAATACAAGATAGGTAATTTATATACACAGTAATCCCACCAGCGGAAATTTGAGTGCAGCTCTGGAGTATAATACAGGATGTAACTCAGGATCAGTAATTTAAAGTATATACACAGTGACCCCACCAGTATAATAGTAAGTGCAGCTCTGGAGTATAATACAGGATGTAACTCAGGATCAGTACAGGATAAGTAATGTAATGTATGTACACAGTGACCCCACCAGCAGAATAGTGAGTGCAGCTCTGGAGTATAATACAGGATGTAACTCAGGATCAGTACAGGATAAGTAATGTAATGTATGTACACAGTGACCCCACCAGCAGAATAGTGAGTGCAGCTCTGGAGTATAATACAGGATATAACTCAGGATCAGTAATGTAATGTATGTACACAGTGACCCCACCAGCAGAATAGTGAGTGCAGCTCTGGGGTATAATACAGGATATAACTCAGGATCAGTACAGTGACCCCACCACTGTCTGTACCGTCTGTGTTGCCCATAGCAACCAATCACTGCACGTTTCATTTTTCATGATCTCTAGAAATGAAAGTTCCCCCGTGATTGGTTGCTATTGGCAACCAGGAGAGTCTTGTGTATCTTCTGCCCCGGTGCATTGCCTGGGGCTGTCCTTAGCGGCGGGCTCAGCAGTGGTTTGGTGATGAAAGGGTTACAGTGCGTGTTCTGGTGTTTATCTGGGATGTACAGCTCTATCCCACACACATAGAGTGTGCGGCGGTGCGGGCAGCCATGTCTTGTGGGGGCTGATTCTCTCCCTGCCATGTAATTAGCACTCTGCTCCTCACACACTGACAGCCCCTTGGCATTGCCACAGAAACTGCACAGACAGACCCTATATTTGGGAATACTGTGTTCCTCAGCACCAGCAGGCACCGTGTGTGTATGTGAGTTATGTGTGCACTCTATGGAGATCACAGCCATTCTTCTGGTGTCTGCATCTCCCTTCATTATTCCATTACAGAGATTATTCTCCACAAAGACAATGCTAAACGGATACATCGCTTATAAAGGTTTCATATAGTAAGAATCAGGATGGCAATGACCGCCTCTGGTGTATATATATTACGTATATCATAGGTCTGTATCTAAGTGTATAGGACACAGTCTCCGGTATGTATGTGTGTGTGTGTATGTATATGTATATGTGTGTGTGTATCATAGGTCTGTATCTAAGTGTATAGGACACAGTCTCCGGTATGTATGTGTGTGTGTGTATGTATATGTATATGTGTGTGTGTATCATAGGTCTGTATCTAAGTGTATAGGACACAGTCTCCGGTATGTATGTGTGTGTGTGTGTGTGTATGTATATGTATATGTATGTGTGTATCATAGGTCTGTATCTAAGTGTATAGGACACAGTCTCCGGTATGTATGTGTGTGTGTGTATGTATATGTATATGTGTGTGTGTGTATGTATATATACACACAGTGGTGCCTTGGATTAGGAGCATAATTCGTTCCGGGACCGCGCTTGTAATCCAAATCCACTCTTAAACCAAAGCAAATTTTCCCATAAGAAATCATAAAAATGCCGACAATTGGTTCCACACCCCCAAAATAATGATTTATTATTCTGTATAACATGTAAAACAGCAGAATATGTGATATTATAAGTTACTGTACAGTAATGGAGAGGATGGGAAACACAAGGACTGACAGAGACTGCAGGGAGCATGAAGGAATGAGCAGGGCAGATGTGGGCACATACATGCAGCGCTCTCTGTCCGGGGAGAGAGGGGTTACAGCTATGGAGAGATTACCCCCACAGTCCTGTCCCCTGATGTAAGCCCCAGCCTGATGTGTATCTGCTATGATTTGGAAGGTGAGGGAGACTCCCTGGGTCAGAGTACAGGGCTGTAGACCCCGCTATGCAGACCATGCCCCTCCCCTGCTCCACCTCCCACCCAGTACAGGGAGCTCTTAAACCAAAGCAATGCTCTTAAACCAAGTCATAATTTTAAAAAACTGTGAGCTCTTAAACCAAAACGCTCTTAAACAAAGTTACTCTTAAACCAAGGTACCACTGTGTGTGTGTGTGTGTGTGTGTGTGTGTGTGTGTATATATGTGTGTGTGTGTGTGTGTGTGTATACTGTTTTTAAGCCAGGTACCCTCATGTGATGAGATGTTCCCGCCGAGTACCCCCAAGGATGCAATCAGTTATAAGCAATGATTAAAGGCCAGTAATAATGCTTAAAGGGAACCTGTCACCCCCACCGTGCCGGAATGACAGGCTCCCGACCCCCCCGTTAGAGCCCCCTATACTGACCTAATCCCGCCGGGACCCGCTTCTGGAGATGGTCGGGTCACGGAGATATCGGCGCCCCAAGCCCGGCACGCGCGCTCTTCAGATGAGTCCAACGCTCATAGAGAATGACGGAGAGCTGGACTCTTCTGTCATTCTCTATGAGTGTTGGACTCATCTGAGGAGCGCGCGCCGGGCGCCGATATCTCCGTTACCCAACCATCTCCAGAAACGGGACCCGGCGGCATTAGGTGAGTATAGGGTGCTCTAACGGGGGGTCGGGAGCCTGTCACCCCGTCACCGGGGGTGACAGGTTCTCTTTAAGTACTTTCAAATAATATTTCCCCCTGTATCCAGCTATAGTGCCCCCTGTAGCCAAGTATACCCCCTTAAGTCACATACAATGCCCCCTGTAGCTGAGTATTCCCCCTGTAGTCACATACAATGCCCCCTGTAGCAAAGTATACCCCCTGTAGTCACATACGATGCCCCCTGTAGCAATGTATACCCCCTGTAGTCACATACAATGCCCCCTGTAGCAAAGTATACCCCCATACGATGCACACTGTAGCCAAGTTTACCCCCTGTAGTCACATACGATGCCCACTGTAGCCAAGTATACTCCCTGTATCCAGGTATTCCCCCTGCATTCATGTATGCTCCTTGTAGTTAGGTATGCCTCCTGCAACCAGAGTTTTCCCTTTTATCCAGGTATGCCCCCTCAGCCGGATACAATCTCCCCTACAGACAGGTATTTCCCCTCAGTTCATGTATGCTCCGTGTAGCAAAATATATTGTTGCCCCCTGGAGCCAGATATCCCCCATGTAGCCAGATTTGCCCCTGTGGTCAAGTATTTCCCCTGCAAACAGGTATGTTTTCTGCAACCAGATATCCCCCCTTATATCCAGGTATGCCCCCTATAGCCAGATTTGCCCCTTGGTTGTGTATGTATGTATGTATATATATTATATAATATATATAGAAAAAAGGGAAAATTTTGCAGCACCTCTATGCCTCTGTTTACACTGTAGGTGGCACGCAGCATGTGGCTTAAGTACAGACAAAAAACAGAAAGTGCAACAGCAACCTACAGATGCAAGTGCTTACCTTACATAGTCCCCCCAGTGTGCACACGATAAACACCTGCTATATAGATATAAAAAAATGGGGATCTTAGCAAACTATTTGATCAAACAGAATGTACCATGTCACCACGTTAAGGCGTCCTCAGAGACATGGTCCCTACTCTAGCATTCTCACACTAGCAATGGCCTCTCCTGGGCTACATAAGCCTACAACTGGGCAGATAGGATACGTTGTTAGATGCTGGCAAAACTAGCATGCAGCCATGTCCTTGCACGAAAAGCAAATGAGATCTTTTTCAAATGAGTGCCACATACCCCCTCAGCCTGTGCTGTGTACCCCCTGTGGTATGTGTACTGCAGGGTGACAAACAGTGATCTATACAATAGGACTGTTCCCTGGCCTGTATCTCAGTATATAGGACCCAGGGTCTGATATATATATATATATATATATATATATATATATATATATATATACATACACTATATATATTAGGACTGTTCTCTAGCCTGTATCTCAGTATATAGTACACAGTCTCTGGTATATATATATCATCTATATAATAGGACTGTTCTGTCCTCTGTATCTTCGTATATAGGACACAGTCTCTGGTATATATATGGTGTATGTATATATCTCTATATGTAACAGTACTGTTCTCTAGTGAGTGTATACATACTGTACATCTATATCCAGGTAAAGCATAGTGAATATTGTACTTTACGACCAGTTGGTACCCATCCATAACCCCCATAATCCCCCTCTCTGTGACGTCTTGCAGGTACTGTCTTCACTGTTGCACTTTGTGTCTTGCAGCTGTCCCTTTCCCTCCCACCCGGCGGCTGGCTATGAATGAGGTGTTTGTGGAGGGCCGTCCTCAGCTGGAGACTTTGAAGAACCACTTGGCCAAGGAGGGGAGACTGGAGGAAGAAGTGGCTCTACGTATCATCCGAGAAGGAGCTGCCATTCTACGACATGAAAAAACAATGCTGGAGGTGGAGGCTCCCATCACGGGCAAGTCAGCCATTGTTCTTTAACTGGAAATAAAGCGACAAGAGATCAGATTCTCTTATCCAGTAACTGAGTACAGATATAGAATTAGGAATATATAGAATGAGGTTTGCCAGCTCCATAATGCTTTGCGTCACGACCCACGGGATCTGCTTACAGTTTGTTCTGCCTTAGGCAGTAAGACTGGTGCCACTCGAGCATATGTCCCCATTTATTATGCAAAACGAACCATTGTGGGGAATGCAACGGCATTACTATATCCTACATGCGCCAGATGTCAGTCCTCTTTATAGCACCGCTGCGGCTGCTGAAGATTGACTGTCATCTATTGCATGCTGCAGCTCCGACACCGCTTTTCTCCCTCACATCTCAGTATTGGGACGTATGCCTGTCTGCCGCTTCCCCTCCCCCCGGAGCAGCTGCTGGTTTTCTCAGCATTCGCTGCTTAGTGATATAATAAATGTAAGAAACAAAAAATTCTATTGAGGAGGCATCACCGCCCCCTTTCTCCAGCTTCGCTACCCTAGGTGCCAGAGCTGGTTCAGTATGCCAGCGCCTGATAGGTCATCCAAACCAGGACAGGTGGGCACCTATTCCAGCCAAGAAGGCCCCCCCCCCTTCTGATCAATGCTATTTAGGGGTCAGATATAGGCGAAGAATGATTTATATACTAAGACCCCTACAATAAGCAGTGAAATCTGTTCTTTTTCCTTTGACTTAATAAACCTTTATGTTAATAATCTCACAATTGTTAGCACAAATCTCTGTCGCCGCGGTGCAGAAATCTGCTCATATGCATTGCAAAACACAGTGGGGACGTACAGAGGAGCTGATCAAAAGGAGAACTATGCTGGAGGGATGCCAGGATCTTACTAGTTGCTACGGGCAACACAACCCGTTTTCCTCAGAACGTGGTTTTTTTTTTTTTTTTTCTTCCTCCTGATGATTTCTGGTACGTCTCATTGCTCTGACGCTTTCTCTCTCTTCTTGTATTGCAGTGTGTGGAGATATTCACGGACAGTTCTTTGACCTCATGAAGCTGTTTGAGGTTGGAGGTTCCCCTCATACTACACGCTACCTCTTCTTAGGGGACTACGTAGATCGGGGATACTTCAGTATAGAGGTTGGTTCGCTAGGTTATTAGAACAGAAGATCAGTAGTTGGTTATTATCTGGATTTGGGGCTTCATACATCAATGCAAATAGATATTTGAATGCTTATTTGCTTAGTGAGAAGAACATAGAGGGCATATATGTGACACACACAGCAAGGCATTCATACAGGAACGTGAACTGTTGTATTACCTGTCAATACTCCTGACCTGATCTTAGCATTCGGCTTTGCTCTAATATTCCTCCCAAAAACATTATTGCGTTATTAAACAGTATTCACCAAGCTGTAAAAACTTGCAATTGGTTATAATAGTGTTCTGTGGGCTCCGGCACTTTAGAAGCTCACTCACCTCATCTAGCCCTGAAAATCGTCATCCTGCCTTCTCGCTCCTTGTTTGTCGCCCCCCCCATCTAAGACGTGGATCACGTGTCCTCCGTCTCAGCATTGGGTTGGGTCGTAAGCACTTACCAGGCCCATGGACCAATCCAGAGCCCTGATGTCAGTGGTGGCCAGGTTACCACCACTAATGCCGACACACTGCAGAGACAGAGGACAGCTGTTTCATGTCTCTAATGGGAGGGGGACAGAGGAAGGAGTGCCTTTCCCTGATCCCAGGGTTGTAGTCCCAGTGCAGGTTACGAGTTGTACCCCAGAAGCCCGCACAAGACCCATGTACATCCTCCCCTGCCTGACCTCTCCAGCATGCCAGGAGATGTCTTCAGTATAGTCATGGCAAGACGAAAACTTTAAATGGATGAACAAAGTCACAGAGGAGCATGGTAGAGCTATGAATATTATGGGAATAAAACCAGGGGGCTTTAGGATATATATATTTTTTTTTTCAAATGCCATGGGTGGAATACCCCTTAAAAATATAAATGAATTAAAGGGGTTATCCAGGGAGCAGAGAAGGTCCTACCTATTGTCCTTCTAGACGCCTCAGAATTATGCCTTACAAGACTGGGGGGGGGGGGGGGGTGTTGTATGTCCTAAGCATCGAATGCTGGCAATGTTCAGTAGCTGTCTGATGCAGCAACATTGGGCAGCTGTTGGACGTTGTGTGCATTACGACAGCCACTACCCCTCTCGTCTTAGAAGGTATACACACCACCAGATGAAGGAAGTGGAGCAACAGAGAGCAGAACAGGCAGGACCTTGCTTCCCCTCAGATATCCCCTTTAACAGCCGACTGTCACCTTTGTGGAAGGGGGCATCCCTGCACTGTAAGGATAATAATATTTCTTAATTTATATAGCCTCAACTGATCCTGCAGCATTTCACATAAATTGTCAATTTGGTCCCAGCAGTGAGAGGAGCAACAATAATATAAATAATAATATAAATAATAATAATAATTCTTTATTTGTGTAGGGACGGACACCCCCCTAACTGGTGACACCCAGTTGTCAATTTATTCATATATTCTCAGGAGGAGTAACTTAATTTGCACAGAATTTCAAGGGGGGTCTGCATTGCAGACTCCGCATGAAATTCTGCATAAATCCCAAGTGTGAACTGACCCTTATACAGACATGTCAGGAAAGCCTACTGATAAGCGTGGTTTACAGGTAATATTTTGGGTTCAGACAAAAACTTTCTGTTGGTTGTGAACCCACTCATGGGTCCAAAATATTATGTGTGAGCCCAGGCTTATACTGGCCTATGTATACCTAGACATTTGCAGCCTTAAAGGGGCTATCCACCCTTTAAAATATGTTTAATAAGAGGCTTAAATGTCATAAACCTACATTATAACTTTACAATCCCGTGCAGAAGCTGAGACTTTGTTTACTAGGAGCCAACATGTGACCACTGCAGCCAATCAGAAGTGCCGTACTACTGGCATCATGGCTCCCATCACTGAATGGTACTGCACATGACTACTGATTTAAAATAGGCCAAGTAGGGGTGTGGGATACTGGCATGTGGCTGCACTGAATGACTACAGGGGATGCCCTTTGAGACATTTAAAGGGGTAGTTGAGTGGGTTATATGGCAGCAGTTTTACCTACATTTTCAACCCTTTTGTTGCCGGGACAGTTATCACACTTGACAACTACAAATAAATATTGAATTATAGAAGAAAAAGTAAAGGTAAATCTAAAGGTAGGCACCCAGGACATTGTTGAACCTCCCCCGTGTCATATAAGACTGTACAGGGGGAAAGATGATAGGAAAAGACAGGTAATACCATGAAGCTTCACTGCAGTCACTACAGACTGTGAAGAGGGAAAAATGACAGCAACAGGCTGGGATCTCAAGATATCTCTCGTTGTTACCAAGTCAGTTGTACCCACCCGGTACATGCGGATGATGATGATGATGTAGCTATAGTTCTCTCTATAGACTTCTTTGTGCTATTAGAGCCGTTATTGTTAGTAGAGCCGCTCACTGACAGGTCTGACCAGTGGGTCCTTATACACATCCTATAGACGCCTTTGTTTGAATCGGCACAGCTCAAGGCCGCCGCACTTTAAGTCTCCACACGGTTCTCTGCTGTAAATACATAGCCTCACGTACTTGTACTGAGCAGGAGTTACATAATGTTTTCTTCCCTTGTCACATCCAATGATGCATTCACAATGATACCGCTTTTCCTGTTTACTTTCAGGCTGCATAACATCATCTGCTTATTTGCGGCTCCTGCTGCTTCAGTGTTTTTAATTGCTGTATGAGATATATAACGCTTCCACCAGTCACTGTACAGTCACTACAGGATCACATCTGGTCTGCTAGTCCCTGCACAGTGCCGATGGTGCTGCTGGCGGTCTCCATATCAATACTGAATACATCACTGATGGTGCATAGAATAAAAGACTAATATACTTTATATATTGCAACATTCCATATTCCAACCAATTGCTGTGAGCAGGATATAGGCCACCAACTACAGAAGCCTAAAGTCATATTGCTCTGGGACCCCACTGATCCTGAAATTATAGGAGCCAAGTTTTAGGGCCCTATTACATGGAGCAATATTGGCCGATTATCGCTCTGTGCAATAGAAACAACGATCAGCCGATGAAATTATCATCAGCTGATTATTGGTTTAGGTTTGGACCTAAAATCGTCCGGGACCGACCACTTAGCGATGGGCAGCCGACTGCTAACGATTGCCCAAACCCCTGATACCTAAGGCCCGGTCATTTAAGTAAACGAGCGCTGATCTGCTAGATCGTCGTGCATTTACTGGACCTATTAGACTGCCCGAATCGGGCAGGAAGGGCTGCGTAGACATCGTTAGTGATGTCCATGCAGCTCTTCCCCCAAACACTTGTCTGTGATTGGCTGAGCGGTCTGTCAGCTGACAGGTATCAGGTGTTTGGGCAAGGGCTGCATGGACATCGCTAATGATGTCCATGCAGCCCTTAATGCACAACTGCAGCCATCTGTACATCTGTACAGCCTTCATTGTCAGGGTCCTAGAGGTCAGAAATCATAAAATAAAATGATAGCATATCCCAGATAATTCCTTTAGCAGCTTCCTGTTAGATTATGCTATTATTTTTCCTGGGATCTGCCAGCCCCCTTCATGTGTTTTAGTAAATACTTCACTCGGATCATCCATCAGAATAGTATGGAGATGCAGGAAAATCTGACACACTTGCACATTGAGGTTAATCCTGCCAGTTATTCATGAATCACCCACATGTTCTGTGGAGCAGTACAGTCAGGAGACAGGAATTACATACAGATTATGACTGCAAAGTGATGAAGCCTGAGGAAAGAGGATCTGTACCATAGAGCTTACGATCTAACGCACCTGCAACTGATCTTGCATTACTTTTTACCATACACATTGCAATTGTAACCTACTCCTTTGTGTCTCCTCTAGTGTGTCCTCTACCTCTGGAGCTTGAAAATTATCCACCCCAAAACCCTGTTCTTGTTGCGAGGGAACCACGAGTGCCGGCACTTGACAGAGTATTTCACCTTCAAGCAAGAATGTGAGTGATATGTTCAGTACTTGTCATAGACCTGTACAGGATCGACGGGTGACTTTGACTTTTGTGTGTGTGTATGTATATGTGTGTGTGTATATATATGTATATGTATATATATATATATATATATATATATATATATATATATATATATATAAAAATATGTGTGTGTGTTCTGTCCATCATGTAGAAAATAGTTTATGGGTATAAGTACTGCCCATCATATAGTAAATGGTTTAAAGTGATACTGTCACCCCTCTTACACTCCCATCATTTCATCAGTGGAAAGTGTCACCTAGGCGTGGTCTCACAGCAGTTGGGCTACATTTCCTGGCTGGGGAGAGTGCCCAGTTGTCATGAAGCCCCGCCCAGGTGACACTTTCCACTGGTGAAAAGAAACGATTTTAGAGCAAAAGGAAGACACAGACTTATAGTATTATACAGGTATATATATCAAATGTGCAGCATCTAAGCTTGTGGATGGTGTGGAGAACCGCACGTAGAGTAAGGGAGGGGGGGTGACAATATCACTTTAAGGGTGTCTTCACACGTACCGGATCCGCAGCGGATTTCACGCTGCACGTTTGCAGCTAAATCTGCTGCGGATCCTGGTAGTGTGAAGGTCTATGGATTAACATATCCGCAGCAGATTTTTCATTCCACTGCGGATATGTGAGCCGGCTTCTTTAACACCCTGCAGACCCCTGCATGAAGCATACATTACCTGCTCAGCACCGCAGCTGTGTGTGAGGCTCCCAACTCCCCATCAGCCAATCAGTGCTGCGGGGGGGTTAAAGGGGCCGAGTCACATACTGGCAGTGGAATAAAAATTCTGCTGCGGGTATGTGACCCATTCACTTAACACTACCAGGATTCGCAACAGATTTCGTTGCAAACTCGCAGCGTGAATTCCGCTGCGGATCTGGTACGTGTGAAGCTACCCTAAGGATAGTTCAGCCACATTGTCACTATCAAGGGGTAAAATAATATTGGATAACCCTGACACCTGGAATAGGCTGCATTCACATTTCATGGGTTCTGCCTGAGTACATTTATAGTACTTTCAGTCTAATCTGTTTTTCTGCTTTCTTGTTAATATGGCTGATGATAATGGGGTTCGGCACAGGTCAAGGCGAAAGACTTAATATGTAGGTGGTACACTTGTACCGCCGCTGATGTGAAAACAGCAGAGGAACAATAGGATGAGCACCTAGCTTACAGCAATGCCAACAATGAAACATGCTCCCTTTATAGTGGTGCTCCCTTTTTGCTGCTATATGCGGCTGTTACATCTGTGATCCGCAGTTGGCGGCTTTTGAGCTGTTGTTGGGATTTGTAGTTCCACGATAGTTGGAGGGGAACATAATGGGGCACATTTGTTAATGTACAGGTACGCCGGTCTTAAATCAAGTCCTGCCCCCCATTCAGAGAAGCGGACCACAGGAGCAGCCCTGGAGCCTGGATAGGTAATGTATATAGTTTAAGCAAGGGCTGCAAGGACCTCGGTAACAATGTCCTTGCAGCCCTTGTTAAACGATTATTGGGCTGTGTAATAGGCCCAGGAAACGAGCGCCGATCTAGCAGATCAGTGCTTGTTTACAGTTGTTATCAGGCCCCTATCGGCCCGTGTGTGATACCACCCTAAGGGTCCATTTACACAGAAAGATTATCTGACAGAATATCTGCCAAAGATTTGAAACCAAAGCCAGAAACAGACTATAAACAGAGATCAGGTCATAAAGGAAAGCCTGAGATTTTTCCTCTTTTCAAATCCATTCCTGGCTTTGGCTTAGAATCTTTGGCAGATCTACGAGCGATTTTTAAATCGTTGCCTGCAATTACACAGAACGATTATCGTTTAAATTCAAACAATATAACGATTTTTCGCACAATAATCGTCTCGTGTAATATGTCCCTTAGAGGAGCCTTCTCTTTGACTCTTTAAACGTGACTAAAAACGTTGGAGACTTCTTAAGAGTCAAACTTTGACTTGAAGAAAAAGCTACCTCCAAAAGGGAGTGTCGGAGAGCTGCTTAGCATCATTCTTTACAGGATATGACAAGGATATGCCATGATTATGATCAATGAGGGTCTGATCTCCGAGACCCCCTCCTGCCCTGAAAATAGAGGTTGTGTGAGTACTAATTCTGTTGCTGGCCTCATTCACTTGAATGGCGCTGTGCTGCAGTTCCCCTGCGTAGCAGGTAGTCGAGTGCCACTGTGAAGTTGCACAGCACTACATTCTCAGAATAGGTGGGGGCCCCATAGATCTGACCCCAGCTTATAATAAAGTGATGCCATATTCTAGTTTAATGCAATCTTTTTATGAGATGGAAAGCCCCTTTAACACATTGCTGCCTGTTATTGTATTTTGCTCCTCTTTGATATATCCCTCTCATTTTCCTGTTGGTCTGTACACATGGTCTTCTACCACTACTGTGACCACTGTTTCTGGTAGTGCAGCCTCTGTAGTGTATCTAGCTTCAGCATCCTGCATTTGTCTGACCTGGGTACATGCACCGTGCCACAATACCCAATCCCTGGATTCTGCTGTGTCACTTGCTGTCTCAGTGCTGTGGCTTTGCCCATCTGCTGCGCAGCACCATGTGTTCGGCTACTTAGATATGTATATCCCTTAAGTACCTCTGACTGCAGGCTGAATTAGGCACCATTTATAAAACCCGCTCTGCGTTCCACCTATAATTGTATTCTGTGAACTCCGCTACCTGCATGCATGATGTGTGGTTAATCCTGCTGTGCACTGCTGCTCCCCGTACCAATCTGTTACTCCATGCCCATCTGTGAGGTTCCCATCCAGCTGCTATCAGTGCCATGCACAGGTCAGTGTGCCCATCTGCTGTGCCTGCTGCATCCATTGTCTGCCTCTGTCCTGCTGCTGCTACCTGTCTGTGTGTATATTGGCTGACACTTTATTACAGTCCACTTTGCAGCTTCTGCCCAGGCACTATTAAAGGAGACTCCTTAAAGAAAACCTGTAACTGTAACAGACTTATTTAACCCTAAGGATGAGGCCAGTTTAGTACCAAAAAGCGTAAGAAAAAATTTCAGCTTCACATTTTAAATCTTTTTTTTTTTTTTAACTTTTTGATGACTTTTTATTCTTTTTTGTAGGGAAGTGGGTTAAATGGAATTATATCCTATGGATGATACTAATATTAATAATAGGGTATTTTTTCCCAGTGACTTAAGGGGGATATCAGGATTATAAAAAGCACAGCTACTTTCTTGTAAAAACAGCACCACCCCTGTCCTCAGGTCGTGTGTGGTATTAAAATTCAGCTTCATTCACTTCAGTGGAACTGTGCTGCAAAATGACAGACAAACTGGGGAAGGGAGAGGTGCTTTTTTTTCAAGTTATTTATCACATTTTTTGTTAGTCCCTGTAGACTCCTGATTTTTTTTTTTTTTTTTTTTTTGGGGGGGGGGGGGGGGGGGGGGTCCTGATGATGAATTTAGAGTGTCCCCTTTATCTGTCTAACCACATAGATGCCGCAGTAACAATTGGAACTTCTGCCGAATGGTTTGGGATCAGGACAGGTTAAAGGGGTTATCCTACGCTACAAAAACATGCCCACTTTCTTGCAGAGACAACACCTCCCTTGTCTCCGGTTTTGCAACTCTGATCTATTGACGTGAATGAAGCTTAATGGCAAACCACAACTGAACTGGAGACAAGAGTGGGGCTGTCTCTGGAAGAAAGTGGCCATGTTTTTATAGTGCTGAATAACCCCTTTAAATTAGAGAATCATGTGATAATATAATAAAATGATATTAGCGAGTGTAATTTCACTCACTCCATAGTGCCTTACTGGGGAGCTGTCATGTGTTATATCATAAGAGCCGCTGAAGGGCCCCTGGTATAACTACATAAGGGTATCATACTTTAAATCGTATGTTGTATGCCTTCTTAAAGGGGTTGGCCACCATATGCTAAAGGTATTATTTGCCCAATAGTATAGCTAAGCCACCTACTGATCCCTGTTTGCTCCTGTTGTGGTCATATGAAAAGTTCCACTCCTTGCTGTGCCATCCTTCTTGGCACTGTGAATGGCAATCTCTTCCATAAGATGGAGGAGCACATGACCATACACCTCCCTCCACATCACCTGTATAGGCCTATACTGCCCATACACCTCCCTCCACATCACCTGTATAGGCCTATACTGCCCATACACCTCCCTCCACATCACCTGTATAGGCCTATACTGCCCATACACCTCCTACCACATCATGCCTATACTGCCCATAGAGATTGACATGTTCGGAGGTATGTTGATTTTTTTTTTTGAGGCTTTCCCATCTCAGTGACCTCAACCTATTCGGAGAATGGGGGTCTGCATTCTGCATCCAGCATGTGCGCTGCTCCTTCCATTCAAGCCTATAGAGTTATGGAAAGATTCCAAGCAAGCACCATTGTGTAGTTACTGCCTGTAGTTTAGGGTCTGGCTATGTCTATGCATTTTATTATTGATCATTTCCCCACAGGTAAAATTAAGTATTCGGAGCGAGTGTATGACTCCTGTATGGATGCCTTCGACTGCCTCCCACTAGCAGCTCTGCTCAACCAGCAGTTCCTGTGTGTGCACGGGGGTCTCTCCCCTGAAATCTCTTGCCTGGACGACATCAGAAAGGTGAATCCCACCCGCCGTACTGTCATCTGACAATATTCGTTAGAATTCATGTCTTTTTTATAATGCCACTTTTAATATAGAACTAGTTTTATAAATAGGATTGGATTAGATATCAGTCATACTGGCTTTGTATTATAGGTTCACAATGGCACTGTGGTTACTTTACCCTTGTATAGCGTGACGTACGTTGGAGTAAAGTATACCAAATGCACGCCTCTTAATACATTGGGTCTGATATAAAGCCTTCCTTGGTGGTTCCCGTCTTTCATATTCTCCTTATTCTTTCCGCCCCCTCAGTTAGACCGATTCAAGGAACCCCCCGCCTTTGGACCTATGTGCGATCTGCTGTGGTCTGACCCGGCTGAGGACTACGGCAATGAAAAGACTTTGGAACATTTCACCCACAACACGGTTCGTGGGTGCTCCTATTTCTACAGGTAACAAGACAGCAGTCCATTGTATATACTGAGCACAATGTGACTTTTATGTTCTCTATCTTATTAACACCTTGTGTATTTCAGCTACCCCGCGGTGTGTGAGTTCCTGCAGAGCAACAACCTCCTGTCTGTGATTCGAGCCCATGAAGCACAGGATGCTGGGTAATGCTGCACCATCACTATTCTCAGCCTAGACCAGGGGTGTCAAACTCAGGCCCTCCAGCTGCTGCAAAACTACAACTCACATCATGCCTGGACAGCCAAAGCTTTTAGCTTTGGCTGTCCAGATTTGATGGGAGTTGTAGTTTTGCAACAGCTGGAGGGCCAGAGTTTGACACCTGTGTAGACGGTTAAACCATGCAGATGTCTCACCAATCCTGAGCCCCTGCTGTGCTGTCGGAGTTATGGCGGACAGGCGGCCTACACAACATTAGGTTGATCAGTGTATACTTTTGACAGTATGGGATTTTTTAAAAAAGTTGTTGATAAGATTAGAAAAACATGTCTGCCCCCCTCCACCCGAAACAGGTTGTCTATGGACGCTGCTTGGTATTCCACATATTTACCCACAAAGCATGTGGATAAGAGGGGCCTTGTTTTTTTCTTGATCTTATACAACCCCTTTAATGTGGGTCAAAGAGATACTAGTTTTCCATAATGAGAGTCTCTCATAAAGACGTGTGGAGACTTGGGGTCCATTTACACAGAAAGATTGTCTGCCAAGGTTATCTGCCAAAGATTTGAAGCCAAAGCCAGAAACAGACTATAAACAGGGATCATGTCATAAAGGAAAGCCTGAGATTTCTCCTCCTTTCAAATCCATTCCTGGCTTTGGCTTCAGATCTTTGGCAGATAATCTTTCTGTGTAAATGGGCCCTTAGTTGTTCCTGCTCCACTGGAAATTCTGAAAAGAAAGGACATGCAAATAGCTCTCACACCACTTAGGCAAAGTGTTGAGTGTTTCACTCCATCTAGGAGTCTTAGAACATTGATGGGGATATAAGTCAAGCCAGAAATCTCTTCAAAAGGAAAGACCACCCATCTGCAGACAGCTGTTTCAGAGTCTTGCAGTCATCTGCAGTGGCATGGCAGATAGGTTAAGGACCAGGAGGTCATTTCTGCAGGATTCTGATACAGGAGCTTGCAAAATGCCCTACAGGTGTACAAACGTCTGTCACTTGTATCTTTAAAGGAGAAGTCCGGCGAAAATTTTTATTTAAGTATTGTATTGCCCCCCCCCCCCCCCAAAGTTATACAAATCACCAATGTACACTTATAATGGCAAATGCACATAAAGTGTTTTTTCCCTGCACTTACTACAGCATCAAGGCTTCATTTTCTGGATAAGATGGTGATGTCACTTCCTGTATAACATGGTGATGTCACTTCCTGTATAACATGGTGATGTCACTTCCTGGATAACATAGTGATGACACACCCCAACTCCCAGAGCTGTGCGGGCTGTGGCTGCTGGAGAGGATGATGGCAGGGGGACACTGAGGGACACAGGGCACTGGAGGGACACTGAGCATCCCCCTGCCATCATCCTTTCCAGCAGCCACAGCCCGCACAGCTCTGGGAGTCGGGTTGTGACGTCACCATGTTATCCAGGAAGTGAAGCCTTGATGCAGTAGTAAGTGCAGTGAAAAAGCCCTTTATGTGCATTTCCCGTAATAAGTGTATATTGGTGATTTGTATAAGTTTTGGGGGACAATACATTACTTTAATAAAAAAATTCACTTAACTTCTCCTTTTAATAGGGCTAGCATACAGAGACATTGATGTATGGATATAGGAGGTTGACAATTTTCCACTCTTGTATTCCTTTTCCACAGTTACCGAATGTATCGGAAGAGTCAGACGACTGGTTTTCCTTCCCTCATCACCATTTTTTCTGCACCGAATTACCTTGATGTCTACAACAACAAAGGTTAGATGATGGCTCCAGTGTATTTGGGTGTTGTCCTGCTGAATTTTTAAGGGGAATTGCAACTTTCTTTCGTGTAGACAAGTTGGAAGATAACAAAGCCTAGGGAATGTCAACAGGAACTCCAGCCGACTGTCAGAACAAAGCACATCAGCCCCTTTGAAGCTGGTCAGAGATATCCATAAATCGAAATCTCCATCCACTGCTTCTTTACAAGTGGTATTGATTGAATAAAACTTCAAAAGAGGCACTGTGTTAGAGATTCTGTCTCCAGGGCTTCTGGAGTCTTTAATCCTCACGTTGAGGGTTAAACTGGTTTGCTAATGTGTGAGTTGATAATGGTCATGTGACAGAATGTGGATCACTGAGCTGCGGTCTGGATAGTCTGGGGTGCGGAGTCTAAGGGTGTTATTACACGGGCCAATGGGGGCCCGATAATAACTGTAAACTAGCACATCAGCGATTGTTTACTGGGCCTATTACATGGCCATTACCATTATCGTTACCGATGTCCTTCCAGCCCTTGCTTAAATTGTATACATTATCTATCCATGCTGCAGGGCTCCTCTTGTTCTCTGCTTCTCCCCGGGTCCCGCACGCTCCAGCTTCAGAGGCCGTTGACCTGGGGAGAAGCAGAGCGCAAGAGGAGCCCTGCAGCATGGATAAGTAATGTATTCTGTTTGCATATCGCCAGCCGCCGTCCACGCACCGCTATTACACGTAGCGATGCCCGATTGGCGCCCTACAATTATAGGTCCAAACCTATATCAACGATCAGCCACTGACAACGATCAACGGCTGATCGTTGTGTTTATTACACGAAACGATAATCGGATGGATTAAGGGTACTATTCCACAAAGCGATTTTTTTTAACGATAAACGATCTCAAACGACCGCTATGGCGAACGTCCTGAAATCGTTCACCCAATTACACGGAACGATACCCGTTACTTATAACCGTTCACGCTGTTGTCGCTACTGCGAACGACGTCTTATTACATGCGAACGATTTGCAAACGATCAAAGATAAAAATAGGTCCAAATCAAACGACCAACAATTTTTTTTGTTGGTCGTTTAATCATTGCCTGTTATTACACTAAACGATTATCGTTCAAATCCGAACGATCCAAGGAGTTTTCGAACTATAATCCTCCCGCGTAATAGTGCCTTAAGGGGTGATAATCGGCCAAATCAAGCCAATTACCGCTCCGTGTAATAGAAACAACAATGATAACAATCATCGGCTGATCATTGGTTTAGGTTTGGACCCAGACGTGTTGGACGCTGGCAGCTGACACTTACCTAAACACCTGATACTTTACCTCTCCCCGCTTCCAGTCTTCTCTCCTGAGCTCGTTTACTAAAATGATTGGGCTGTAGTTAGCCCCTGTCATAGGAGCCTAAGGGATCCCTTGGTTTTCTTCAAATTTTCTGGTAAATTTTCAGTGCACGGTTCCTAGAATAGTCATTGGCTGGCTGTGGGAGCCAGGATGTAGTTGGAGACAGGGTTGAGGTTTGTCACCAGGAAAACAAGAAGTGACAAGTCAAGGGATGAGACAGGAGTGAAGGAGTTAGCATTCAGTCGGGACCAGGAAGATCACTACAAGTACCAGGCGTAGTATCCAGAGGGCAAGGCAGGTGTGTAGTCAAGAAAAAGAATCAGAAACAGGAGACATACAGTCCCTGATAGAAGTTCTGTCACTTCTCCATGTTGTGGAAACCAAAGCTTATAACCTGATTTAAAATTCATCCATTGGTTTTAGAAAAGACTTATATGAGTGGTCGGTTACTTAGTGGGTGTGTATAAAAAGAACTCCAGCACCCCAGACCTTCACTTCAACTGCAACTTGACAACATGCCAAGAATCCACCCTGTGACCAAAGCCTGGATTATCAAGAGGCTGAAGACCAGATCCACCGCAGAGGTGGCCGACACCTTTAAAGTGTCTCAGCGTCAAGTACAAAGAATTAAAAAAAGATTTGATGAGACTGGAGATGTTTTTGACAAGCCCAGGTCCGGCAGTCCCCACAAGACAACAGCTCAGGAGGATCGATTGTTGGTTCGAATATAAAAAGCCAGCTCTTTCACTGCAGCCGGGCTCCAACAGGCCTGGTCACCTCATGTCCCTGTGTCTGCTAGAACAGTCTGTAGGATTCTGTCTTAAAATGGCCTTCATGGTGGAATCAGTGCCCAGAAGCCAGCACTAAACAAAAGGCAAGTAAAAAAACGTGTGGCATTTGCCAAGGCCCACAGCCTGCTAAATGGATGGACGCTGGAAACAAGGCAGGAGGTGGATTTCTCAGATGAATCTTCAGTTGAATTACACCACAGCCGCCGCAAATACTGCAGGAGACCTACTGGAGCCAATATGGATCCAAGATACAAGATGGTGGTGGAAGTTTTGTGACAGCGCGGAGTGACTGAGACTTCACCTGCCTGGGCTGTAGACGAGGAGCTGCGCCATGTCTGATAACGAAGACAACTTTGATGGAGATGATTTTGATGATGTTGGGTCTCGATGACTTGGAAAATGCAGAAGAGGAAGACCAGGAGAATGTTGCCATCTTACCTGCCGGTCAGGGGCTGCAAGCAAACCAGAAGCGCATCACAATGAAGATGTAGGTGCTCCAGGACTGGCTAGCCTGGTCACCAGACATGGACATCATTGAGCAGGTTTGGGGTAGGATGAAAGAGGAAGCTTGGAAGACCAAATAAATTTTATGAATCATAGCGGAAACGCATGGAAGTCACACAAAATATTAAATATGGCACCACAGCTTCATTCACCAATGTTAGGAAACAGAGCTTTGTATTTGAAGTGAATTTTTTGATTTTCACATTACTTTCTGTGAGTGACAATACTTTAGTCTTGCCAAAATCTGACCTCTCTGTGTTCAATAAATGTTGAGTCATTTCCAAAACCAATGAATTAATTTTATGGGTCCTATTCCACGGGCCGGTGGGGGCCAGATCAATAATGTAAAGAGCGCCGATCTAGCAGATCGTTGTTTACTGGGCCTATTACATGCACGGCCCGATAATCGTTTAGCGAGGGCTGCAGGGACATCGTTATCGATGTCCTTGCAGCCCTTGTTTAAACACCATACTTTACCTAAACATGTTGCAGGTCTTCTCCTGCACTCCCTCTTCCTCCCGATCACGCGCGCAGTAGCAGCTTCGGTTCAGCCTGTCTTAGCTGACAGACCGCTCAGCCAATCACTGGCCAGGATTGGCTGCTGCTGCTGCGCACAGGATCAGGAGTCAGAAGGAGCACAGGAGAAGACCTGCAACATGCATAGGTAAAGCATGGTGCTTGTGAAATCGTCGGTTGCCCGCTATTCCACGCAGCGATGCGAGGTCGGGGCCCGATTCTTTTAGGTTTGAACCTAATAAACGATTAGTCGATGACACGGCCGTATCGGGCCAATTATCGCTCCGTGGAATAGGACCCACAGCTTTGGTTTCCACAACATGGATAAGTGACAGAACTTCTGTCAGGGACTGTAGGACAAGAGCCAAGCAGGAGCATAAGCAGGAAATAACCAGCAGTCGGGAACAGGAGTAGTACTACAAGTATCAGGCGTAGCATCTGAAGATCTAGGCAGGAGTGTAGTCAGCGACCAGAGCAGGAGGCCGTGGGCTGCAACTGGAGACAGAAAGCAGAGCGGCAGGAGGAGAAGCATCTGGTTGCCTAGCAACTGGACGCAGCTGTCAGTAGACTATATGGCTGCTTGTTGGGATGTAATACTGGAAGCTGTGAGGTGAGTTACAGTATCTCCCTGTGGTGCCGGCATTGTGTACATTTTATTGACATTTTACATTGGGAAGAACTGCGTTGTCTCCTGTATAGGTGGATTACACTCTTACACCTTGTAAGCGGGAGGGAATGATGGTTTTGATGGTGGACGGGAGGGGATGGGTTGTAAGTTTATGAGGAGAGATGAGCGAACCGGGTTCGGGTTCGAGTCCATCTGAACCTGAACGATCGGTATTTGATTAGCGGTGGCTGCTGACCTTGAATAAAGCCCTAAGGCTATGTGGAAATCATGGATATAGTCATTGGCTGTATCCATGTTTTCCAGACAACCTTAGAGCTTTATCCAAGTTCAGCAGCCCCAGCTAATCAAATGCTGATCGTTCGGGTTCGGATCGACTCTAACCCGAACCCGGTTTGCTCATCTCTAGTTATCAGGCATCACAAGTATCATTCTAAAAATTTGAGACGTCCGCAACTGCACCCATCATACGAGTTATAAAGATCTCAGTCAGACTTTCTGTGCTATACGAAGATAATAAAATATTCTGCATACGTGTGAAGCTGTCGGAGCTTGTGCTACCACCGCCACATGTCTTTGTAAGGAGCAGCTACTGCCGCTGCCTGTGTGTGTGGGAGTCTGTGCTAAAGGCGTCTGCAGCATATGTAAAATTGCTTCTTATTGTCTCCTTACAGCCGCAGTGCTCAAGTATGAAAACAATGTCATGAATATCCGTCAGTTTAATTGCTCTCCACATCCTTACTGGCTGCCAAACTTCATGGATGTGTTCACGTGGTCCCTGCCCTTTGTTGGGGAGAAAGGTAAAAAAAATGCACAACATAGCAACGACATGTTCTGAAATTACCTGTAAGGATCCTTTTCTGCATCTGCATCTATACTGAGAGGGTCTTTTCAATGGTTGCGTTTACCTTACCAGAACAACAGTGCGGGAACGTGTCAGTCTAACAATCCTGCATATTGAACATATATAATATAATGTTGTTGACCTTGTTCTGCTATCTTGCTCCTTTTCTCTCCAGTTACGGAAATGCTGGTGAATATTCTCAGTATATGCTCGGACGATGAGCTGATTTCAGATGGAGAAGACACGCTGGAAAGTAAGGCGAAGTTTTCTCCTATTTTTTTTGCTTTTCTTATCACAACACTTTTTTCAGCTGTTACTTCAATGTCAATTTCAATCTATTTAGGCAGTCAGGGCACTCGTAAGGATTTTATATTACCTAGAAACCACCGATTTAAAGGGTTTGTCCAGTTTAAGAAAAAACATGGCTGCTCTCCTGTCCTCAGCTTGGGTGTGAATGGAGCTGACTTGTAATACCAAACACAACCTGAGGAGAGCAATGGTGCTGTTGCTGCAACAAAGCAGTTGCGCTTATCCTGCATAACCCCTTTAAATGTTCATAAGGGTCCATCATAATCCATTTTTCTGGGTCGTTTATAGAGTTATATCTTGCACAGCCAAATATAAAATTTGTGACAGAGACCCCAAACAGATCCTCTAATACAGATGTGAACAGAACTAATATTTCTGCCGCCTTAGAAGCAAGCAGGAGCGAGGAGCAGGTAATGTATGCTCCTGGGCTGTGAGGCTTAACGGCGCTGGGTTTACCATACTCGCAGTGGGATGACAATCCTGCTGCGAGTATGTCAGCCCATTGAAATGCATGGGCAAGTATCCGCACCAGATTTCACAGCAAATTCGCAATGAGAAATCCGCTGCGGATACATTGTGTGTGTGTGAAGGCTCCCTAAAGGGGTATTGCCATCTGGACATTTAGGACATATCCACAGGATATACCATAAATGTCCAGTTGATGTGGGTCATACTCATGGGACCTGAACCTACCTCAAGCCTTGAAGCCTTCTGGCTCTTTCTGGCATTTATGCATCCCCTTCAATCACAGGCATATTCTCCATTATGTGAAAATACCAGAGTTACAGATTATTTGTGTAATCTCAGATAGTCCATTGTATAAAGCGGAAGGGGTCTTTGCCATGTGCACCAGCCACTTGTACCCTACTCCTCTCTGTTTCTGATCTACAGTCTCTCATTTACTAGTCTCAGCTTCATGTATTGGTATAGAGAGAGTAGGGGAAAATGTGATGTTCTCAGACATCCAATGTAACTGTGTATATATATATATATATATATATATATATATATATATATATATATATATATAAAATAATTAGGTCTGCCATTCTTCTTTGCAGATTTCTTGTGTTATCATTTAGTAAATTATGTAGCATACCAAAATATTTAGCAACTTCCTATACAGGTAATTGTGTAAGGAATTTCCATTGAATTAATAAATTCTGTGTTTCCTTCAAGGTGGAGCATCTGTGCGTAAAGAGATTATACGGAACAAGATCCGAGCCATTGGGAAGATGGCCCGTGTTTTCTCAGTACTCAGGTGACATTCTCAGACACATCACACTATTGGATTAAAACACATCTGACTTCTGCATGAGGGGACCACATGTAGATCAACTAAAAAAAAAGCTTCACCCAGACTCGCTTGCATAAAGAACTATACAAAAGTAGTGGTAACTTTGGATGAGGAAAAACAGTTTGTACTTGTGTTACTAGTCTCCAGGTATCTGATTTATGATATTTCATCCTCAGGGAGGAAAGTGAAAGTGTGCTGACGCTGAAGGGCCTGACACCCACAGGAACGCTTCCCCAGGGAGTCCTGTCTGGAGGAAGACAGACCCTGCAGAGCGGTAAGTTTTATAGTCTTGTGTTGTCTCTGTGTCTGTGTCTCTGTGTCTCCATGTGATAGTTCCAGGGTTACAATTTGGGCCCAGGAATACTGTGACCCTGGATCCAGAATGCAAACATTTAGCTAATTCAGGGGAATTCACAATGCACTGCAGGATCGTCTCCGGGGGACACCAGAGACAAATAGGAGCAAGGTAAAAGGAAGCAGCATCCAGAGTGTAAGGAAGAAATCATAAGCAGTTTTTAGGCCCATCACCCACAGCAACGTTTCACAGTTGGATACATCCATTAAAATGGATACAGCTTCTATATAGAGTTTCCCTATTAAAGGTTTATCACCAGTGAAATATTGAGACATGCGGCCGTTACAGTGAATAATTGGTTGTGGCAGTCGCCTGTCACAGTCCACCACGACATTGCTGAACAGAGACCAGCAAAGTAGGGAAGAAGGAGGGCAGAGGATCATCCATGTGTCTGGCATAGTCCTTATATGAGAGAAATGATGTGAGGAATGTTCTTCCTCAGCCTCTCCTCCTCACAAGTCCGCACAGGTAACCCTCTTGGTGCAATGTTATGTTGTGCTGGAGGATCTCACAATGAGTCCTGTATTCCTAGGGATGAACTGGAATAACCTGTCAGGATCAGCATGAGAAATTCATGGGGTTTTGTCTCCCTTTATCTGCAGTGTTCATATACCCAGAATGTATATATGGATCTGTATGACTTTACATCAGCATTATAAGCTTCCCGTATACAGTGTATATAAGGAAAATCATTACCTTGCTTGGTATTACAGCCACATTGTTGCACATCCTATCTATGCCCACGGTTGTCCCATATTCCATTTAGTAACTAATACATACACAGCCCCAGGGAATCCCTTAAGGAATTGTGTCACCAGTTTATTAGGCTCCCCTGATTGTGTGTATAGGAGGGGTAAATCCATGTGACCCAGATCCCAATCTAATACCTTATCCTCCTCTATCTGTCACACAGCTACCGAAGAAGCAGTGGAGGCACAAGAAGGTGAGTACCAGCAGCCCCCGAGCTACAGTCTATAAAACTGACACTAGGGGGTGCTCTGCTAACAAGAAATGAAAGCACAGCATGCCAGCTGGTTTAATCTTTGGACTGACAAACAAGCAGAACAGCATTAGTAGAGTATTTTATCTTAGCATTTTAATGCATTTTTGCATAGCTAATGTCTCTCTTGTCAGCCAGAGTTCAGGGCTGCCTCCCGATGATGAAGAAATTGATATTATTATTAAAAGGCATGTCCCGTACCCGACATGGGGCAAGAGAGTTGTTAGTTGCTGCAGAAGTATTGTGCCCACAGTGCAGCAGCATCTTCCCATCCCTGATGTCAGATCAGATGCAAGAGACAGGCAGTGGATTTTATGTTATCTCATGTTCACACTGCATTTATACCATATGTCAGACATGCATTATGAGAATGTACATCTCCAGTGTATACACCTGACATATTCCACTATAGAGCCGTGCAGAGCCTGTCATCCTATTCGTGCTTGACGAAATACGGACTCCATTTACTTCAGTGGCCGAAACATAGTCAGCTGGGGACGTTCTGGTTATTTGTTGAGTGTACAAGAGTTAATTCTAGCAGATTTGAGCCATTGATGTAAATGAGGCCCTGTGGCTCTCTGTGTACAGATACTTCAGCCTATACCTGTGCACCACAGTGAAGTTGTAGTGTGAACGAGCCCTTAGCCTCATAAAAATTTCTACTTTAGGATTCTTTATGTATTTCTTGAGATGTGACATCTAATATGGCCACCATTACAGTAGGTATGCATCATCCAGCTTTTGCAGACTTCGTAACTTACTAAGTTATAAAGTGATACACGTCACAGTTAGGTGACAACCCATACAGTGTCAGTCCCATTTGCCATTGTTATCGGATCAGATTTTTTCCTTGTTTTTCTCATCACTGTAACCTCTTCTCCCCGCAGCCGTCCGTATCTCTCCCCAGCACAAGATTCGCAGCTTCGAAGAAGCCAGGGGACTGGATCGAATCAATGAGCGTATGCCACCTCGCCGTCCCACCTCCCCACAAGACATCAACCTGAACTCAGCCGACAAGAACAGTAACAGGAGCCAGCAGTGACACTGCCGCCAGCATTAACACATGATTTCATCTACCACCTCCACCACCACATGCTCGAGGGCAGGACTCTCAAACCAGGCCAACATACAAAACCATGTACACACTACTGTACATCCGGGACCTAAACATGTACATTTCAATCATGCTGCTCTACCTACATACATAGTAGTACCGTAATCATGTACACAAGTGGTAATAATCACCCATCATCCCCCAGGTATGTATATGAATATAGGGTCCATACATAAATCACATGACTGATACCTTCAGAACACCTGGGTGGACACATACAGACACACAGACAATTGTGAACATACACACTCCGAGCTGGTCTGTCCTCCAGTTTGTATCCTCTTTGTAAATGTTATTTGCGTCCTATATATATATATTTATACATGTGTAATATAAATACCCTGTTTTTTAACGTAGGGTCCGTCTAGCGGCAGCAGCTGCAGTATTGTACCATATTACCAGGGCCAGTTTGCAGCGCCCCCTCCTGCAGAGCCACCTGCACTGCACCCAGGTATCTCCTCCTTGTATAGCTGGGCACACTGCTTCATGTGCTGATCATGGCTTATTGATTCATCCTAAAAGAAGGAGATGCGTCTTTTACATGATGTAAGGACATCACCAAATACTCTGATAGATGCAGAGCCTAATTTTTGCCCCAGTCTTGCCAATGAAGCATAGGAACCCATCCACCCTCAGAGGTTGCAGAGCATAGCATGGCATGTCCAAGACATCAAATGCATGATCACTGCACACACAACCAATCTCCATGATGACATACGGGGTACACTCATACATTGCACTGAACACTGAGAACAAACGGCTCTCCTCTGAGTGCTCTGACATGGGTGACTACTTGTATTGCACTGCCGTGGGTGGCTCTGCGCACATAGATTGCGCTGCGGTGGTTGCTCTGCAGTGTCTCGCTGCTCTCTCAAGCACTAATAATCATATACGAGAGAGATCACATGTTTTTGGGTTTATTTTGAGGGGTTATGCTGCCCCCTTGAACACTCCAGATCACCTGTCCATCTCCCCACCCCCCAAAGGGCACATCCATTATATTAAGGGAGTGCATTTAGGGCTATCTACATAGGAAACCTTTGTACCACAAGGGCTTGAGGTGACACAAAGTTGTATCTTTAGTGTGGCACTCAGATACTGGGTTCCCTATTGACCAGGGACCCATACTGCCATTGCAATAAGGCACTCAGGAGTTGGGTTACCTTCAGACAATCTCATTTTAAGCACATCTCCTGCAGGGTCTTTCGAGCACCATGGAAGAGCCGCATTATGGCCGCCTGTGTCCTCTGGTGCCTCTAGTAATGAATAGCACAATGATTAACTCCTTCACTGCTCCCATCTTTGAGTTTTATTTCGATGGCCCACTTGGAGGGAGTCGGGAGATATGCTTGTTTCTCTACGCCCCCCTTTTCATTCTTCTCTTCCGTCTTTCTTCTCTTCATTAAGTCTACGATTTGCTGAGTTGTCTTGTATTAAAAAGGAGGAAACATTTTTAAAAAAGTAAATGATTTTTTTCCACAAGAGATTGGGAGAAAAAAAAAACTGTTAAGAATAAACTGCAAAATAGGTAAACAAGGCGCGGGCTGTGTTTGATTCCTGCCAGTATGGCGTCAGATGGGGGGAGTGCAGTGTGTGGCATCAGACGGGGAGAGTGCAGTGTGTGGCGTCAGATGGGGGGAGTGCAGTGTGTGGCATCAGACGGGGAGAGTGCAGTGTGTGGCGTCAGACGGGGGGGAGTGCAGTGTGTGGCGTCAGACGGGGGGAGTGCAGTGTGTGGCGTCAGACGGGGAGAGTGCAGTGTGTGGCGTCAGACGGGGAGAGTGCAGTGTGTGGCGTCAGACGGGCAGAGTGCAGTGTGTGGCGTCAGACGGGGAGAGTGCAGTGTGTGGCGTCAGACGGGGAGAGTGCAGTGTGTGGCGTCAGACGGGGGGGGAGTGCAGTGTGTGGTGTCAGACGGGGAGAGTGCAGTGTGTGGCGTCAGACGGGGAGAGTGCAGTGTGTGGCGTCAGACGGGGAGAGTGCTGTGTGTGGCGTCAGACGGGGGGAGTGCAGTGTGTGGCGTCAGACGGGGAGAGTGTAGTGTGTGGCGTCAGACGGGGGGGAGTGCAGTGTGTGGCGTCAGACGGGCAGAGTGCAGTGTGTGGCGTCAGACGGGGAGAGTGCAGTGTGTGGCGTCAGACGGGGAGAGTGCAGTGTGTGGCGTCAGACGGGGGGGGGAGTGCAGTGTGTGGCGTCAGACGGGGAGAGTGCAGTGTGTGGCATCAGACGGGGAGAGTGCAGTGTGTGGCGTCAGACGGGGGGGGGGAGTGCAGTGTGTGGCGTCAGACGGGCAGAGTGCAGTGTGTGGCGTCAGACGGGGGGGGGGAGTGCAGTGTGTGGCGTCAGACGGGCAGAGTGCAGTGTGTGGCGTCAGACGGGGAGAGTGCAGTGTGTGGCGTCAGACGGGGGGGGAGTGCAGTGTGTGGCGTCAGACGGGGAGAGTGCAGTGTGTGGCGTCAGACGGGGGGGGAGTGCAGTGTGTGGCGTCAGACGGGGAGAGTGCAGTGTGTGGCGTCAGACGGGGAGAGTGCAGTGTGTGGCGTCAGACGGGGAGAGTGCAGTGTGTGGCGTCAGACGGGGGGGGAGTGCAGTGTGTGGCGTCAGACGGGGAGAGTGCAGTGTGTGGCGTCAGACGGGGAGAGTGCAGTGTGTGGCGTCAGACGGGGAGAGTGCAGTGTGTGGCGTCAGATGAAAGAATGCAGTGTGTGGCGTCAGACGGGGGAGTACATTATATGGAATGGTATGCACTGTATAGTGTTAGATGGGAGAGTGTATATATATATATGTATAACCTACAGAAAAAATAATGCTGGACAATGAATTCAAGTTTTTTAACCACATAAATGCTTTATTTTTCTACACAAACATTAACATACCTTTTTAAAATGGTAGGAAGTAACACAATATACACATTGGATGGCTTGCAAGGCAGATCAAATAAGATATATATATATATATATTTGCTATAATATATATATAGCTCCTAACTATTAGATCTGCCTTGCAAGCCATCCAATGTGTATATTGTGTTACTTTCTGCCATTTTAAAAGGTTTTTAATGTTTGTGTAGAACAATAAAGCATTTATTTGGTTAAAAAACTTGAATTTATTGGCCAGCATTATTTTTTCTGCAGGTTATATAGTGTTATATGATAACTAAAATAATGAATAAGGACACCGTACAGGTAGAGGTTACGTGTCCCTGTAATATAGAGATTCCTGAGAAACGGTTGATGTCCCACAAAGGACCTGCAGTAATTACTGGTGTACACGGTAAGAAATGTCACCGCACATAGTAACCTCATTACTAAGAGCGGGAAATAAAGCACACCCACCATCCAGTGCTGAACATATCATTACTGATAATATCCATTACTTACCAGATTGCAAAACCTTACAACCAAGTCTCACCAGGTTATTCAATATTGTAGGTCTGAAGCAACCTGCCGCCTCTTCCCTCCCCCTATATATAAGCCATGACATACTGTACACAGGGCATGGTTTATAGTTTAACAATTGAGCTTGCACATAAAGGGATTGTCTAATTACATTAAATTAGACAGTCACCACTCTCAGCACTCTCAGCACTTTGACTCCCAGGGCTTGTCGCTGGGTTAAAATGCTTTGACTACTAATTTTGTGATCAGCCTCAACCAATGGTGGCTGAGAAAGCACTCCCTTAAAGGGGTTTTCCAGGCTTAAAAAACAAACAAACAAACAAAAAAAAAAAAACATGGGATGCTTTCTTCCAGAAACAGCACCTTTCCTGTTCTCAGTTTGGGTGTGGGTTTTGCAGCTCAGTTTCATTGAAGTGAATTGGAATACCACACACAATCTGGAGTGGCACTGTTTTAGCAAGACAGTAGCTGTCTGAGTGCTGAAACCTCAACCAATTGCTACTGTAGATATAAACAGGAGAAGTGAGTGCTAAGTGTGTTCTCTCCTAGCTCTGTCCATGCAACGGATATGGAACTTTATAGAAATTGTATGGGATCATCACCTGTAAAGTACACAGAGCAGAACTTTTCCCTCCTCGTTCTAAAAAATTGGTAAGGGTATGAAAACTGGCATCATGCCTCTAATATGTCAAATGTTTTTTGAGGTGACAGGTACACTTACGTACAATATTTACGTACAATTACGTACAATATTTTCATTGCACCAAAGAAATTGAATTTTCAAAAAACTATACAATTTTTTGCTGAAATTGCATTGACTTGCACGTTAGCATGTCATTTATATTGCACGTATCCAATACATTATATGTCCCCCACAACGGTTCCAATAAAAAAATGTTCAACCTGTCCTACAACTTCTTGAATAGGTTAGGCTTGGTTCACACCTATGTATGTCAGATACATTTCAAACATATCCCTTAACACAGGCTTTAAAGAGGTACTGTGGTGGGGAAAAAATCTAATGAACTGGGTGTTAGAAAGCTATATAGATTTGGATATTAGATCTATTTGGATATTACATCTAGTCTTCCAGTAATTAACAGCTGCTGTATGTCCTGCAGAAAGTGGTGTATTGTTTCCAGTCTACACGGTGGTCTCTGCTGCCACCTCTTTCCATGTCTGGAACAGGAACCCCTTAAAGGGGTCGTCTAGCAAAAATCTTTTTTCTTTAAAAACATTTGGTGTCATAAAGTTATATAGATTTGTAATTTACTTCTACTAAAAAATCTCAAGTCTCCCCATACTTATCAGCTGCTGTATGTCCTGCAGGAAATGTTTTATTTTCAGTCTGACACAGTGCTCTCTGCTGACATCTCTGGCCGAGGCAGGATCTCTGTCTCGGTTTTCTATCAATCCCCATAGAAAACCTCTCCTGCTCTGGACAGTTCCTGTCTCAGTCAGCAGAGAGCACTGTGTCAGACTGAAAATAAAACAACATTTCCTGCAGGACATATAGCAGCTGATAAGTATGGGAAGAGGAGGATTTTTTTTATAGAAGTAAATTACAAACCTATATAACTTTTTGACACCAGTTGATTTGAAAGAAAAAGATTTTTGCTGGCTAACCCCTTCAACCTAGCCTTAAAGAGGTATTGTCCAGTGGCTCCATAGGAATAAATAGAGCCGCGGGTCATGTGCTGTATTCAAAACAAATAAACTGTGGGACAATATGGGGATTACTGAGGGTACAGAGGTCGGACCCCCCACAATCTCTTATTTTATCTTGGAATACCTCTCTAAGTTAGTTTTCTACACATGCGTAGAACAGTATTAGTCCAGAACATTCTATAATCCAGCACCAACAAAAATGATGAATGACAAGAATGACTACGTGAGGACACGTTCTCCAGCTGATCCATGAGGAGAGAAATGCTGTTCTATACATCTCCTTATCTCTGTACGTGCGGCCCTGCCACTGTCCTATGACCTTTGAGTAGTTTTATAGTAGTTTATAGGTAAATATTAACTCGGTAGCTTTCTCGTGTTTTTGTTGCCCATAGCAACCTAGTTTTGGCACAGGGGATATTTATCAAAGTGTGTGCAAGGGAAATGTGGAGCTGTTGCCCATAGCAACCTATTAAATTGCACATTTCATTGGTTGCTATAGGCAACAGCTTTGGCTGTCCAGGCATGATGGGAATTGTAGTTTTGCAACAGCTGGCCAAAGGTTCCCAATCTCTGAGTAAAACGTCACCCTCTGCCCACAACCATATCTGCTGTCATAATATGAAGTGTTGTCCCAGAGAAAGTATGCGTCCTGAGGGGACGACAAGCACACAATGGCTCTTCTGTGCCCACGGACTCTGCGTGGGGCAGCGGCAGAAGGTTAATGCAGACCGGTGCCAACAATGACTGACAGCAGCGCTGAGCTGAAAGAACTGGAGGTCACACGTCATTCATGAGGCGTCCGCTACTGTCCCACCTAGTCACTGTACACATAATATACAGCTTTTAAAAACACTATGGGTGGGATTTAAAGTCATTTTTCACAGTTTTCCTGGTCATGTGTCATAACAAATAGAGTTGTGTAGAGAATGGAGCAGAAGTAGAGATCAAGACAGGAGCAAAGCCGGGGGTCATCACCAAGAGAGCAAGCTGGAAGATGAGAACAAGGCAGAAGGTCAAGATAAGTACGAAAAGTCGAATCCAAAGAGGATGGCAGAATCCAAAGTCACAGCCATGATAATGGGTTGGAGTAAGGGAAACAAGTAGTAAAGTAGCTTAGGTTAGTGGCCTACTTATAGGAAAAGACGGCCCACCAGACCTTGTGTTTTATCTCTGCTGGTCCATGACATCAGAGCTGGTCAGTCACCACAAAGAGATGGGCTCTAACATGGTACTGAACCGACGCAAGGTTACTAACAACCTAAAAACTGCATACATGTAAGTTATTAGCATTTTATTGTCCTGATTAAAAAATATAGTTTGTATCTACAGTTCCTAATAGGACTTAAGCATCTCCATGGAAACAGACTACAAATAAACCTTGTGTAGTCTGATCCTCCAGACTGCCACCCCCCACCACCAGCCCCTTGTGGCCCTTCACTGCCGGCGCCGTGGGCATACCGCTGTTCCATGGCCCCCACGTCCCGCCGCACATTCCAAGGTGCCGCTGCTGGGTGACATCACTCAGCATTGCTCCTGCCTGCAGTAAGCACATACTGAGGACCCAAGACTTTGGTGAGTATTCTTGAGGGGAAAGTGGTGGCAATGGGAAGAGAAAAAATAAGACATAGCGCATCTTTGGGAGCAAAAATTAAAGGGGTTATCCAGTGCTACAAAAACATGGCCACCTCTGCCCCACTCTTGTCTCCAGATTGGGTGGGGTTTGAAACTTAGTTCCATTGAAGTAAATGGAGCTTAATTGCAGGACAAGAGTGGGGCAAAAGTGGCCATCTTTTTGTAGCACTGGATAACCCCTTTAATATAAGACACTGTCTTATTTTGGGGGGAAACAGGGTAATAACCAATAACCAACAATCTCCCTATCACAGATTAGGTTCCTAATACATGCTTCTTGTATTTTCAGCATCCAGTCCCTGATGGTCAGATAAATATTTAGCCAGGACCCAAGATTTCCCAGCATGCCATTGCCCAGAGTGTCACTGTGTATCTTGTCTTCTTCCCATAGTGCATGCCAGGTAAGTAATGCACATACTCTCCCATTCTTCTATGACCCGAACGCTCGTCATCAGATTCCCGCTGTCTGCCTGCTCCGTGGAGCGGGCGGATACAGCGGGAGGATCGCCTGGAAAACTGGGATACAGCCATAGCCATAGGTCCTCCCGCTGGATCCGCCCCCGGTGCACTGAGCGGGCAGACAGCGGTAATCATTACCGAGGGTTCGGGTTCATACAAACCCGAACCGAACTCGGTTCGGACCATCCCTACTTCTATGGTCATGTTGTAATGCTCATGTACCCATTGTTTTCACTTATGGCAGTGGATAGGGGTCAGCACCAGTCTGCAGCTACCCCGCCCAGCAATTGCAATGCCCTGTGTGATCTGACACCTTACTATTATAGTCAGAAACAACTGTTTTTAGCCATTTGTTCTGCAGTCTGTAGGACTGGATTTAATGTGCTGGACAACTATTGCTGGTTTTTCCTGTTGTCCCACCATGCACCACATTTGGTAGGTACTAACCGCTACGTACCGGAGACACTACCCAACCTTACCACCCAACCTCTATCCTCATTATTAGTAATACATGCCTTCAAGGACTGAAATCCTCTAACCCTGACCCTAATAAAAGTTATATTACATCTCAAATAATAGAGAAGTGTCAGCTTTATTGCCATTTATAAACCTCTACTGGCTGACGTCTGGCCTATAAAGGAGAGTGTCAGATACTTTATGCGAGATCAGTGAAGTCAATGGAATACTTGTCAGTAGGGAACACCCTTTAGTTAAACATGTTAGAAAGCGTATATACCTGGAATGATAGGAGAATTGGTTTTCTGTATATGAAGTTATCTTGAATGTCTTAAAGGTATAGGTCATCTCCTTGTAACTTAAAAGACACAGTGATAACAAATAAATAATAGATAATAAGCAGCTGATCTGGTAGAATTCCAGAATAACCTGCTGGTTCGCTGCCTAAGCGAAGGAAACATAGTCCTACACATACACCATAGGCCTCCGAACTGTTCTGTTCATTGGTCAAACATTCTAGCACATGTATGCATTATATTTCCCATATTATAATAAATAGAGTCTTGTATTAGTGAGCTGTAATGTGGTCGTTCCGACTTCAGTGTTGGACTGTGGTCCCGTTTACTAATATTCCCAATAGGCAGATCTAGTGTGAGTGCTGAATTAAAGGGGTTATCCAGCGCTAAACAAACATGGCCACTTTCTTCCAGAGACAGCATCACTCTTGTCTCCAGCTTGGACGGGGTTTTGCTGCTCACTTCCATTGAAGTGAATGGAGCCTAATTGCAAACCTCACCTGACCTTGAGAGTCGTGTTGTCTCTGAAAGAAAGCGGCCATGTTTTTGTAGCACTGGATAACCCCTTTAACATACTCAGAACTGATAGTCATGGGAAGGACAGAGGAAAGCAGGAATGTGTACTCTGCACCAATAGTGTCTATAGGCATTCGTTATCTGGCTTTGTAGACCCCACCCATAAAGTAGACCAGACTTTAAAGGGTTATTCCACAAATCCAGAAATATTTTAAAATAATTTTCACTTATATGCTTTAAAAATAAAAAAAAGCAACCATACTCACCTTCCCTGATGCCCTGCTGCTGCTCCCGTTCCAGCAGTTCCCTGTTGCTTCCTCAGACGTGTTGTCTCTGAAGGAATGGCCGACTTAGCCAATGACTGAAAGCATCAGTCAATAAATAACTGAGTGGGAAGGTCCTGCACAGGCAACACATCAGAATAAGCTGACAGAACGCCAGTGGTGGGAGATTAGAGCAGGTGAGTATGGTTGCTTTTGTTTCCTTTTTAAAGCCCCACAACCCAAATATAAAAGGTTAGCATCAGTAGAAATACTATTAGTCATCTATGATTTTTTCTATGTTTGTTCCATTCCTGGTTTCTGCTAAAAGCCCTGACCAAATTGTAACATATGACCCCATCCTCATGGTGTGGGTGTCCGGGCTATAGGCGTGTGTCTCATATGTGCTGCTGGACGGTCCTGGCATTCCCTCTGCAGTTTCCATCCAATGTGTTTTTCTTTCCCGTTCTCATGCTTTGGCCTGGAATTCATTATAACTACTCATCAGCCTTATATAACCTTCCCCAGCTGGGGTGGCATCAATCCCAGTAGTGCAGGGCAAAGATGAAGAATTTACAACTCTACTGTAATATACCAGTTCCTAGCAATCCTATCTAGTCCATCTTGGAACAAATGCTGGATGAAAATCACTAATAGGCACCATTGACCCTGAATGGCCCTGAATCCAAAATTCTGCATCCGCCTACGTAATTGCCCTGGTGTCAGTCTTCACTGCATTTCTCCTATTCTGTTCAAGAAACATCAAGATTGGGATGAACAATTCTGTGTGTGGGAAAAATGTTATATTTTATTTTAGCCATAAAACATATATATTAAGGGTAGTAAAACTTTGGTAGAAATGCATGGACGAACATGGCCTCCTCTTGAGTCAATGTCCACCAGGATGCAGAACTCGGTAGTTGCCACATTTGGGACCCCCATTCTCTCAATAGGTTGACATCACAGTGTTGGGAGGACTATCATTTATGTGTATGGGGGGGATACCCCTTCACAGCTCAGCTGCCTCTTCATTCAACCGTCTGCTGGTGCCTCATCTACAACCCTGGTCCCACACAAAGATAAGTCCCCCTCGGTCCTAGAAGAAGACCCCTGTATATCAGACGTATATACGCAATACTTTTATAATCATGCAGTGCATTCATGATATTCTTTTCTTTCCAGTCTGGAGAGCAGGAGAGGTTTTCTATGGGGATTTGCTACTGTTCTGGACAGTTCCTGACATGGACAGAGGTGGCAGCAGAGAGCACTGTGTCAGACTGAAGAGTATACATAATTTCCTGCAGGACATACAGGAGCTGATAAGTACTGGAAGACGAGATGTTTTAAATAGAAGTAAATTACAAATCTCTGGCACTTTATGGCAGCATCTGATTTGAAATAATTTTTTTTGTGAATTACCCCTTTAAGGCAACCAATGTCCATGCCCTACTTTAGTGGCCGCTGCAGGAGAAAAATGTGGCAGCCCATTGATCCTTGAGGATACAGTGGCCGGGCCTATACAATGGGGCCTCCTATCCTCATCTGCCCAGGAACTATAAGTATGCAAAGGGTGAACTGACCACAGCAAGAGGGGGACTTGATATCTCTGGGCCGCAATGCAGAATCTGTAACAGCCACCGACTTACCATTTCCTACCATAGATAGATGTTAGAGCTGCTTCAGGCTGCCATGCACCCCTGGCCTCATATATAACATTCAGCACTGTTGTTATAATCACCCCATCACATGCTTTATTATACACACTTATAGCGGTCTGTTATTTGCATTTCAGTGACGTCCACATTCCGGCCCCTGATGCGTTCCAGTAATGAGGTGTCATATTTGTTATGTGCCAGCTCCTGGGTTTATTGTCTGTAATTGCGAGACCTATGTCCTATGTCACCCGTCACTGCTCTCAATAGTCACAAGCTACACCCTGAGTTTTCCACATGGTAATTCCTTCACATCTCTACCACCTTATTGGTAGGTCAATATTGTGTGTTATACACAGACACAGTGCTCTCTGCTGCCATCTCTGTCCGTGACAGAAACTGTCCAGAGCAGTAGCAAATCCCAATCTCTCCTGCTCTCTAGATGGGAAAGAATAAACCACTTCCTGCAGGACATACAGCAGCTGATAAGTACTGCAATAATTGTGATTTTTTTTTTCTTTTTTTTTAAATAGATGTAATTTACAAATCTGTATAACGTTCCAGTTGATTTGAAACTTTTTTATATATATATATTTTCTTTAAATTTGTGTTTTTACCATTTAAAATAAAATCTGTGGCCAATCACCACCCAAAAAAGAATCTGTCTCTGAATTTCTTTTCTGGTGGAGGGCACTTCATGTAATGGTTAGGTTTGTTTGGGGCCTACAGTATATGCTGTCGGTTTCAAACTGCTGACATTGTTCGATAGCTGTTAGGTCAAGGAGACACATTGGGGGAGATTTATCAAACATGGTGTAAAGTGAAACTGTCTCAGTTGCCCCTAGCAACCAATCAGATTCCACCTTTCATTTTCCAAAGAGTCTGGGAGGACTGAAAGGTGGAATCTGATTGGTTGCTAGGGGCAACTGAGGCAGTTTCACTTTACACCATGTTTGATAAATGTTCCCATGGTATCTTCCTTATGTCCATCTGAATATCTGCAAAATTGTCAAAGAGGCGTTTCCATTCTTTCCTCCTCCCTTCCCTATCCCTGGCAGCGAGGAGGTGTTGCCCTTTAGGGAAGTGGGAATGAGGGCAAGCAAATAAAAGCATCTTTCTATATTATGGAAACACAGCTGGCTATATGAGAGGGACCACGTGTCTCCTTGAGCCAACAGCTGAAAAGCAGATGACAGATTCCCTTTAAGTCAGCCAACTACTTGCAAATATCTATCTAATTGTAATGACGGTACAAGGTACAAGAACAAGACAGTGCTGCAATGTCTCATGTTACCTTATCAAACAGCTGATGGTCATGGTGCCAGGGGTTGGGTCATTACCAATCTAATACTGATGGCCTATCAATCTTCAAAGGCAATACTGGCAGTTGAAATGGCAGTCTAAGTAAGGGCCCTATTACACGGGACGATTATAGTGTGAAAAATCGTTAAATCGTTCGAATTTAAACAATAATCATTCAGTGCAATTGCAGGCAACGATCGAAAAATCATTCGCATGTCGTTGACTTAGATCGCAACCTAAAATTATTGTTAATTGTTCGCTAATCGTTCGCTGTAATTCCACATTCGTTTGCTCAATTTCCGCATTTGTTCACTAATCGCTCAGTGTAATAGCACATTGTTCATTGTTTTGCTGGGATCAGAAGGAGTAAACGGTCATAGTAACGATAGTAATTAACAATTCGATTATAACAATTATTCTGTGTAATATGGTGAACGATTTTAACGATGAACTAACGATAAACAATCTCGTTTGCAAACGTTTATCGTTAGTTGTTAATTGCAATAGGACCCTAATGGTACTTTTACACAGAGCGATAATTCGCCCGATCGCACGATTAACGATTTTGAATGAACACTGTTTTTTTTAATAACGATCAGCGTTTAGATGAAACGATACATCGTTCGGAAAAATCTTTTGCGATCGCTTAAGCCTATCTCACACATAGGTCAAATCGTTAAAAGACTGTTTACACTGAACGATCTGCTAATTTTTTGCGAGCGATCAAAGATGATTTGAGAACATGTTGAAAGATCAAAATGAACGATTTCTCGCTCGTCGCTTGATCGTTCGCTGCGTTTACACGTACGATTATCGTTCGAATTCGATTGTTATCGTGCAAATTCGAACGATAAATCGTTCCGTGTAAAAGGACCATAAGTCTCCCTTTTTAGTTCTCTCCATCTCACAAGCATATAACCTCCCATACATTAACCTATAGTCTATTGTAGCCTACAGGTCTGCAGGACAATTACTGGCAATGGATATTACCCCTATACTGGAACCTTCCACTTTGGGTGGAATTGCTTTTCATGTAATTGCCTTGTATATACTCTGCTAGGACTCAACGGATCAAGGAGGAAATTCAATGACGTCTGTGAAGAAATTCTATGTCCCAAGGATATGGCCGCTCCTATCTAGTGTATTGCGTCTAGTGAGTATGACCCAGGCTCTACTGCCCTCACTTTCCTATGTATCTCCAGTCACTTTCCTATGTATCTCCAGTCACTTTCCTATGTATCTCCAGTCACTTTTCTATGTATCTCCAGTCACTTTTCTATGTATCTCCAGTCACTTTTCTATGTATCTCCAGTCACTTTTCTATGTATCTCCAGTCACTTTCCTATGTATCTCCCGTCACTTTCCTATGTATCTCCAGTCACTTTCCTATGTATCTCCCGTCACTTTCCTATGTATCTCCAGTCACTTTTCTATGTATCTCCAGTCACTTTTCTATGTATCTCCAGTCACTTTTCCTATGTATCTCCAGTCACTTTTCCTATGTATCTCCAGTCACTTTTCCTATGTATCTCCAGTCACTTTTCCTATGTATCTCCAGTCACTTTTCCTATGTATCTCCAGTCACTTTTCTATGTATCTCCAGTCACTTTTCTATGTATCTCCAGTCACTTTTCTATGTATCTCCAGTCACTTTCCTATGTATCTCCAGTCACTTTCCTATGTATCTCCAGTCACTTTCCTATGTATCTCCAGTCACTTTCCTATGTATCTCCCGTCACTTTTCTATGTATCTCCAGTCACTTTTCTATGTATCTCCAGTCACTTTCCTATGTATCTCCAGTCACTTTCCTATGATCTCCAGTCACTTTTCCTATGTATCTCCAGTCACTTTTCTATGTATCTCCCGTCACTTTCCTATGTATCTCCAGTCACTTTCCTATGTATCTCCAGTCACTTTTCTATGTATCTCGAGTCACTTTTCTATGTATCTCCCGTCACTTTCCTATGTATCTCCAGTCACTTTCCTATGTATCTCCAGTCACTTTTCTATGTATCTCCCGTCACTTTCCTATGTATCTCCAGTCACTTTCCTATGTATCTCCAGTCACTTTTCTATGTATCTCCCGTCACTTTCCTATGTATCTCCAGTCACTTTCCTATGTATCTCCAGTCACTTTTCTATGTATCTCGAGTCACTTTCCTATGTATCTCCCGTCACTTTTCTATGTATCTCCAGTCACTTTCCTATGTATCTCCAGTCACTTTTCTATGTATCTCCAGTCACTTTCCTATGTATCTCCAGTCACTTTTCTATGTATCTCGAGTCACTTTCCTATGTATCTCCCGTCACTTTCCTATGTATCTCCCGTCACTTTCCTATGTATCTCCAGTCACTTTCCTATGTATCTCCAGTCACTTTTCTATGTATCTCCAGTCACTTTCCTATGTATCTCCAGTCACTTTCCTATGTATCTCCAGTCACTTTCCTATGTATCTCCCGTCACTTTCCTATGTATCTCCCGTCACTTTCCTATGTATCTGGCTCTGCAGTCACTTTTTCCCTCCGTCAGACTTGCTCCTCTGAGGGTTCCTGAACTCCTTCTCCGCTGGTGTCTGAGTCATTGTGTTCTCCTCCCTGTCACATTCCTCAGTGCATTCTCCTTCTCCCACTTTCCATCATTTCCATCTCTATATGTTTGGCTGCCTCCCTCTATAGTGGTACCTCTCCTCCTGCATCTTCTGTCTCCCCTGCCTTCACCTAGTATGGCGGATCTCCCCTGCCCACCCTCCATCATATGAAATTGATTGTTATAGGAGTTTCCCCCGCTGTTAATAAGTTATCATGGCTCGGAGGGCAGAGTTCAGGGGGTGGGTGTGTTGTGTGGCACTAGCCGGGCAGGAGGAGGGTGTGTGTACACTGCTATGGAAAAAGCAGCAGGGGTGTGCTCGAGTACTATAGTGCAGGGTGTGTGCACGCTTTCACTTTGAAGAATAGACATCTGTAGTGAATGCTGATAGAGAATTGTGTGGGTCAGGAGAACTTGCATGACTGTGACATGTGCAAGCCCTTCAGGACAGTGGACTAAGAACACAGGGCTATCAGTCTGCGCTGCAGCATTGCGTGTGGACGTTCTCTATAGAAGCATCATCGGACATCACACCTGTAAGAGACAGGTGAGACATCTATACCAGGACGTGGTGCTCTATCACATGGCAGGATCATGATATGTTTATGATATCACCAGCAGGAGGCGCTGCAAGGGATGGACCCAGACCTACCTTTATCATTGGATGACTTCATCCCCCCTCACCTGCAGAAGAAACAAAATCGGGGGGCATCACAGAACCACGATGCATATACGGTAAGATTGCACTGGATAGGGGGGAAAATATCGGAGGCAACAATAGAAGGATGGACATCCAGTGGAATTACCTTATACGAGGGAATGGGAATACCGTATAAATGTGAATTATGTCCTGTAAGTTCTGGAATGGGTTAAGTCAGGGCTGTAATATGTGGTTGACTCTAAAGCTGCCCATAGATACAAAGTCAATGGCGATCAGATTAACATTCCAGCATGTATTAAGTATAGGAACGTTTGACCTCTACATTTATAACCCACATACTTTGCTTTGACCTCAATGACTCCATGACTAGAGGACCAGATCCGACATATTTACCAGCCAATGTACCCAAAGTAAATTGTGTCAATGAATTTCCTTAAAAATACTGTTATTCTCAATGAAAATATTATATGGGCACACATTGGGCACCATTTGTCCTGGTCAAAATTGCATATTTTGTGTCCATACCATGTATAACTGAGACCACATTGTAGAACAAGGATCTTCTTCATAGATAGGCTCCATCAGATTTCATGGTGACACTGAATAACACACGTGACCTTTTATTATGTTGTGATGTTACGCAGCAGGACGGCTTTGATGGGGGAGATTATTACTACAAGGCCACATTGGTATTGACTGATGATGTCCCGGACATCCCAAGCCCGCAGACACAAAGGCGGTATATACGCTACGAAGGCATTGGACCAACAGATAAGGATGGGATGCCCTTCGCCTCCAGATCGGTAAGCTGGCCCATTTCCATAGTCGGAATACTTGTGTGATTTACACGCTCCATCAGTATAAAGTCCACTATAATGTGACTGTATGTCTATTATGTAATATTAACCTAAGGCTGTTGTGAAATTTATGAAGCCTAATATGTCCTATGTGTCATCATGGTTGGACTTGGCTACCTGCGTAGTGGATGGGAGGTGGTCGGGTATTTCTTATGGGATGATCGCATATGTCCTATTAGATCTACTAGAAGTACTGTATCCCTATTATAAGCACTAGAAGGATATGTTTTAAAGAATTCAGGGACCTTGTTGGATCTGGGCACTAGAAACCCATTATTATAATGACATTGGTTTTGTCAGTTTTGGTTAGAAGCATTAGCTAGGACTGGGGTTTACACCTAAAAATATACTGATCCATGTCTTCTGTGTCTCCATTTCTCGGCCCAATGATTTGACCCAATTAAGCCCGTATTCCACGGGTCGTTGGAGGAGCAAACGAGCGCTGTCAGCGCTCGTTTGCCGCTCGCTGCCGCCGCTATTCGACGCGGCTGCAGCGAGCGGGTGAGTGCGGGAGGGGGCGGCGGGGAGCTGCGGGGGGGCTGCCCGGGGGATCGCTAGATCGTCCGGGCAGCCCATAGGATATAGCAGCATCTGCTGCCGATGCTCCTATTCAACGGAGCGACGGCAGCAGATCGCTGCTATATCAGTCGCTTGTTTTTCAACATGTTGAAAAACAAGCGACTGCAACGATCAGCCGACATGAACGATGTCGGCTGATCGTTGCACTCTATTCCACGGAACGATTATCGTCTGTAGCGGTCGATATCGTCCGAAAACGAACGATAATCGTTCCGTGGAATAGGGCCACTTGTCTACAATTTTATCTATCAAAACCAGCAATATCCTATGATGAACTTTCCCATGTTTTCCTAACTTCCTCTATTCTCTTCTAGAGTGTTGACAAGCCCCGGGAATGGTATAAGAACATGTACAGGGTTCTGCACCAGATGTCAGGTCAGTGGTCATCTCATTGGTCTTCAGTGTCCCAAACAGAAAGTTCAATATTGTTTCAATACAACTGTTCTAAAAGGAGACATTTTTATGGAAGGGTAGTCACCAGAACCATGATCCTTCCCACAATGAACCAGTCACAGTCTAGGCCATTGGGTCATCCAAAGTCTATAGGTTAATTGTTAACCTTATAGAATGGCTGGTAAAAAACAGAGACAGTCATACCTTCCATGTACCCCCTATGTCTTGCTATTATGTTTAATACATTACAATGATATAAAGGACGGATAAAATAGAGTAAGGGCCGTATTACACGGCACGATTTGCCAAATAAGCTTACTAAGCCTATTACTCGTCTCGAAAATTGTGTAGCAAGGACTTAAGTGCCTTAAGTGTTAAATAATTGACTTTATACATACCTGTCCATGCTCCCCAGTGTTCATCTAGCTTCTCCCCGTTCCCCACAGCCGCCACTGGAACTTCAGAGCCGGTCTCTGAAGTAACAGGCCGCGCTCAGACAATCTATGTAATAAGGCCTTAAGACTGCAGGGTCAGACTACACTTTTGTTTGTAGTCTGTAACCATGGAGACTCATAGTTGTGTTTTGCAAAGTTGTTTTACATTTACTTTAGATATTATACAATAACTAAGGTATTTGTTCTTTAGCATAACAGAATGTCTTTTAAGTCATACATAACACCATTCACAGGTCAAGAGGTGGAGAGAGGATACAGAGGATGAATATTCCATATATTTATCTATCTTCTTATTTCAGTCACTGCTAACAATGTAGGAATTATACAATGAATACAATATATTTTTATTTCAGATTCTGAGGACAGTGATGGTGATGGTAATTGGTCAAAGACTGAGGATAACAATAATGACATTTTTACTGCATCCAAGTAAGTGACTGAGGTATACATAAGTTACTGGTTCTGTAGTACTATAGATTCACATGTCTATACTCTCATTTTGGGAAAACAACACTAATTGTAAAGACTAAGGGTACTATTACATTACTATTACGGCCGAATCGGCTGATTATCGTTCCGTGTAATAAAGAAAACGATCAGCCGATGATCATTGTCATCGGCTGATCGTTGATATAGGCTAGAACCTATAATTGTCGGGCGCTGACCGCACATCGCTACGTGTAATAGCGGTAGCAGTGCACGGCCGACGACTGACGATCTACGTTACCTATCCACGCTTCAGGGCTGCTCCTGCGGTCTACTTCTCCCCGGGTCCCGCGTGCTCTAGCTTCAGAGCGTCCTGCCTATGCTGACAGGCCACTCAGCCAATCACAGGCCGGGACCACCGCGGCCTGTGATTGGCTGAGCGGCCTGTCAGCTGACAGGCCGCTCTGAAGCTAGAGCGTGTGGGACCCAGGGACTGCCCTGGAGCGTGGATAGGTAAAGTATAACATCTAAACAAGGGCTGCAAGGTCATCTAGCAGATCGGCGCTCGTTTACAGTTATCCGCCTATCGGCCCGTCTAATAGTACCCTAACTGAAAGAAAAAGATAGTTAATGGAAAATATTGCAAAGCTTAGGGGTACTTCAGCAAAAAAATCTTTCAAATGAGCTGGTGGCAAAAGGTTCCAGAGACTTGTAATTTACTTCTACTTAAAAATCTCCAGTATTCTAGTACTTATTAGATGCTGTATGTCCTGCAGGAAGTGGTGTATTCTTTCCAGTCTGACACAGTGCTCTCTGCTGCCATCTCTGTCCTTGACAGGAACTGTCCAGAAATAGAAATACTGAATGTTATTCCTGTTGTTTCTAAACGTTAATTATACTGTTGGCACTAAAGTCAGTGCTTATAGATTTTCTCTTTTGTAATTTGTTCTTAAAAAACCTAATAAAAACATTGAACCAGAAAACCTTTCCTGCTCTCCAGACTTGAAAGAACAGCACTTTCTGCAGGACATACAGTAGCTGATAAGTACTGAAAGACTTGATATTCTTTTAAATGGTAGTAAATTACAAATCTCAGTCACTTTCTGGCATCAGTTTATTTATTTATTTTTAAGTTTTGCTGGAGTATCCCTTTAAATTATACATGACTAGGGCTTTGTATGTATCGTAGCCACCAGGTACCTCAAGCTTGTGGGTCCCAACACAAAGACAGTAACAGAGCCTCCATCCATCCATTTATAATACTGGTTCCTCTTGTGCAGAACAGAAGCCCTTGCATCTTCTTAGGTACTGGAGCCCTGGTGCGACTGCTACCTCTGTACCCCGTACAGTTACCCCTGTCCTTAGCAATGCCTAATGCAGTATCCTGTGCAATGTGAAGAAATGGGACACAGTCATATGATATGCTCTTTAACTAACAGCAAGTAGTCTTAATCTGTGTCAATGACGTTTAACCATCTAATATCGGTCGTATTATTATTTACTATATAGTGACGATTATTCCTATTCTTCCTTTCTGGCCATAGGTTTATAACAGCTGAGAAAAATAGTCAATCGGAGCTGCAGGATCCACAAAAAAGAAGTCAAGAACCTTCACATTTACATATAACTGTGAAGTCCACCATAAGGGAAGCACCAAGCAAGGCCAGCAATACCTTAAAGATAGAAACATCTCCACGTTCCTCCAAACCACATGCCACTACACTGCCACGTTCTTCATCTCGGCATCCATCACAGACATCTCCTCCACATTACTCCTCTAAAGTATCACATCATATCAGTAACATTAATACTGTCCGCTCCTCACCGAACCACAACACCCAGCAAGTGTCCAGTACCAGCAGCAAGAAACAGACATCAGAACCCGTCCCACAAACTTATTTCTTCCCCGATCATTCATCTCGCCATTCTCACAATGATAAGGAAACATCCTCACTGCATAAGTCTAAGTATTCTTCATCAGCAGGCCCCACCTCACACATCTTAAGTCCCACCTCCAGGAAATCCACCTCCAAGATGTTAGTAAGTACAGCTTACATTTCTGGGAATAACACTTGATTTGGGTTAAAGCTTAATAAAACAAAGTATTTTATGTAGATTTGTAATAACTTTATATTTGCACCAACATTTGAATTAAAAGGACACTTAAAGCGAATGTACCATCAGGCACATTCGATTTAGGTGTTACACATGAATAGAACTTACTAGGCATTGCTCCCACTAGCCAGAATCCTACTCCACACTGATGAGGGGCAAATACCTTGAAACAGCTGTCTTTGGATGGATACCTTGCTTGGGTGGTTTCCTTGATTGTAGACATTCCTTGGCTTGGTTGTTACTTCCCGGAGGAAGGTCTGGCTAGTTCACTGACGTTGAGACACATGATGGTGTCTCTGCAGGGTTCTTTTACATATTTGATTTCCCAGGGAGCAATGTTTCAGAATACACTGACATTGAGACACGTGATGGTGTCTCTGCAGTGTCTTGGTTGATCTCCCTGAGTTCAACCAGCATCCTTTTGCATGCACTTACTAGGCATTGCTCCCACTAGCCAGAATCCTACTCCACACTGATGAGGGGCAAATACCACGAAACAGCTGTCTGTGGATGGATACCTTGCTTGGGTGGTTTTCTTGATTGGAGACATTCCTTGGCTTGGTTGTTCCTTCCCGGAGGAAGGTCTGGCTAGTTTGCTGACATCGAGACACGTGATGGTGTCTCTGCAGTGTTCTTTTGCACACATGAATAGAACGGCGGCGGTTCAAAAAAAGGACCGGAACATTGACATGTTAATTCTTTGAGTGGAGAGGTGCAGGAGGTGTGCATGCCCTCCCATTCAAATAGATAGAAGGCAGGATTTGGGTCCGAGCCCACACAGGGGGGGGGTTCCACACGGAATTTCGGCCCTAATGAATGGTCCCTAAAGGAAATATCCATACAAGACTCCATACACTCCACAGACTTATAGTCTTGTTGATGTTATGTGCTAATAAGTTTCTATGATTTCGGCCTGGTACGTAATGGGCTAAGCCTGTACTGCCGATGTTTTGCTCCATAGACTTCCTTATACATCTACTTCCCCTTATCTGACAGGAGCAGCTGGAATCTGATCTACGTAATTTCACAGAGGAACTGGACAAAGACCTGGAGGCTCGACAACAACGTGCCGAAACAACACTAGAACAGTGCGAGGTAAGAAAAGTCTAATCTACCATAGCAAGTCTCTGCCGCCAAATAGAGAAGATGGAACCTAAGGTGGTTGACATCTGTTATGTAGTTACTATTATATTCAGAGACCTTAAGTCAGTACTGGGTCAACCAAATGGTAACGGAGATTATTGGTGCCCCAGATACCACTGACTCTTGTTGGGGTCCATTAGGTTCCAATAGCATCTGTTGGCTTGATGGGAATAATAGTGCTACGTACCAAATTGTTGGGCTTTGTAAAGGAGCATCCAACACAGGTGTGAACAGAACCTTACCAAAACTGACCATACTCATACTGAGTAAAATCAGCCAAACATACAGATTTCAGCAGGATCATACATTCACCTAATGTGTATGATGGCCTCCTGACTGCCCCCTGATGTCAGATCACAGGGAGTGAGAAAACAGGCAGGCATGTGATCACAGTACAACCAGACTCCAACCAACACAGTTTTGGCAGCAGGGTTTGTACTGGGACACTGCATATTTATTGACCTCATAGTTAAAGGGAGACTAAGCAAAAATATTCTTTTTGCTAATATATTGCTTTAATAAAGTTATATGACTTTGTAATATAACTTAATTTAAATATATATATATATATATATTATTTTTAATTTTTTTTTTTTTTTTTTTTTATGTACGTCCTTACTTCTGTTGAGTGGCAGCAGTAAGGGACGACGTTAATGTTTAATGTTTATTAAAGCAATGTATTAAAAACATTTTTTTCCGGAGTACCACTTTAAGAGATAACTAAATCAGGGTGCCCTCCCAGCCATGCAATCTATAGGGTATCACATGAGGCCCCCAATGCTTCATACTATTATAACAGCTAAGTGAGGGGTAGTGTGCCATGTCTGAATCTAGCATGTACCACATTATGCCATTTGCTTGGTGCTGTTCAGTTTTGTGGCTGCAAATATACTTTATTTATTAGAGCACATTGTAGCTGCCATGATTTAACAAGGGGGACACCCATACCACATTCATGACATGGCCCCCTACGTACCATGTGTCATTTATAATACTGATATTTTTCTGATATGTCAGAGGGGCCATGGGGTCCTCCTCAGACAGCGGGACCTAGGTGTGATGGCTTCTTCTGCATCCACCATAACGGCCATGGATCTACCTGTTGACGGACACTAGATGAGCTTACTTGGGTCCATCCGAACCCAAGCATGCGGTATTTGATAACCGGTGGCTAAAGATGTTGGATGCAGCCCTAAGGAGTCCTGGAAAACAGCCTAGGGTCTATGGCTGTATCTATATTTTCAAGGACTCCCTAGGGTTGCAACCAACTTCTTCAGCCACCGATAACCAAATACCGCACGCTCGGTTTCGGATGGACCTGAGTATGCTCGATTTCCGCTCATCTCTAATGGACACCATTTGAATTGACTACTTTATGCAGTAACTAGCTTTCCTTACATCCATGCCTATAGATTTCAGCTTCAGTCTTTGTTCTTGATACATGTGCATATAGATGCATTATCTCACTATACACCGGGATGGGGGCCTGGGCTGGTTTCATCTTGCAGTCAGTGTATTTTGGCATTTGCAAACATCAGGCCGGGTGAAATTACGTGTTTTTAATGACTCATTGACTTTTTGTTGTTTTTGGGTCTGGAGCAAAATGTTTTCCCAGTTCCCTTTGTACAGAGGTCTGATTTTTCTCATAGATATTACTATATAGGATCCCTGTAGGGTAATGTCATGTGATGGCATGATGCCATGGGGAGGGGGATTTGACATTTATGGGAAAGATATATATTTCAACTTGTTTTGGCACTTTCTTTAAAGAGATTTCTCTGGACATTTTTTTATTGATAACTAGAGATGAGAGAACCTGGAGCATGCTCGAGTCGATCCGAACCCGAACTTTCGGCATTTGATTAGCGGTGGCTGCTGAAGTTAGATAAAGCCCTAAGGCTATGTGGAAATCATGGATATAGTCATTGGCTGTATCCATGTTTTCCAGACATCCTTAGAGCTTTATCCAACTTCAGCGGCCCCCGCTAATCAAATACCGAACGTTCGGGTTCGGATCAACTCGAACCCGAACCTGGTTCGCTCATCTTTATTGATGACCTATCCTGAGGATAGCTAATACTATCTGATCGGTAGGGGTCTGACACCTGGAACTCTCACCCATCAGCCTTTGGCCAAATGAGTTAGAGCTGCAGTAACCCAGAACAGCCACTATACAACGTATGGCGCTGTCTGCTTCTGTCTCTTTCATGTTGAACCTCTGACCAGTCCCATATTGATAGGTTATCAATAAAAAGTCTAGAAAAAAACATTTATTCACTCATCTCTAATCTCAGGAAATGGAATATGATAGTCTGTCCCTGGTTTGTTAAACAGAATCTGCTGAAACATCTATTTTAGTTAATACTGTTAATACTGCTCCTCTTTTATTCCTCCTGGAAATATGAATAAACCAATCGGTCACTTCGTGTAGGGGAAACCCTACTTATTATTTCCATGAACAGCACAGCCCCTGCATTGTATTATAAGAAGCTTTATCCCCTAAGGAGTCCATCAATAGCAGATCAATGGGGTCTTACCCCTGGCATCCCCCGTCAGCTGTCTGAGGAGGCCATGGTGGTCGTGTGCTGCGGCTTCTTCATTGTTTACCTTGGCTGCAAGTTATCATTACAAATGTAATATTGAGGACAGGCTGGATACCCCCTTTAAGGGGGCTCTGGTGCTAATACTTATGGATGACACACATATATATCTGGATTGCTGTATAGGGCTGGGGGCTTAACAACCAGCGCCTGGTGTTCATCTGGGGTGGACTTTGAGCTCATACTTGCTTAGCTGCCAGTGTCTGACACATCAGTAGTCCTCCGGGGACATATTTGTGATATACTTGGTTACATGTGATGCTGTTCATGTGGCCCTCTTGCTATATATGCCCAATTGTGTATAACTTCCACTGTATGGTTTACATGAAGTCATTATCTATCACATTTAGGGCTGGTGCAACTAGTCATGTACAAGGTTTGTCATGACTTAAGGCCCTATTATAGGCCGTCTTGTGTAAAAGAAGACAACGATCAGCTGACATAAATTAAACATGAACATGTTGAAAGACATGACTTAGAAAGCAGCGATCTGCTGCCATCACTCTGCTATCTGCTATCTGCTATGGGCTGCCCGGACGATCTAGTGATCACCCGGGCAGGCCCCCCCCCCCCCCCCGCACCTCTCTGCGGCCCCCTCTGCACTCACCCGCTCACTGCCTGTGCATGTAATAGCGGCGGCAGCAAGCGAGAAATGAGGAGCAATGAGCGCTGACAGTGCTCGTTTGCTCCTCTCCGTTGCTCTGTGTAATAGAGGCTTTAAAGGGGTACCCCTCAGGAAAAATAAATCAACCGGTGTCAGAAAGTTATATAGATTTGTAATTTACTTTTATTTATAAATCTCCAGTCTTCCAATACTTATCAGCTGCTGTATGTCCCGCAGGAAGTGGTATATTCCTTCCAGTCTGACACAGTGCTCTCTGCTGCCACCTCTGTCCATGTCAGGAACTGTCCAGAGCAGGAGGGGTTTTCGATGGCAGTGCTTCTTCCTTCCAATCCTCATGGTGGGCCATGAGGACTGGAATTGAGAAGCACTACGCTTTGGGGATTTGCTTTGCTCCGGACAGTTCCTGACATGGACAGAGGTGGCAGCAGAGAGCACTGTGTCAGACCGCTAAGAATACACCACTTGCTGCCATGTTGGTCACTATACATTCTTGCTCTGTTTAGTTTAGTCTTTGTGCTTTTGCAGCCTGGAATGTGTAAATCTCTCTATATATAGCGTATGCATTGTGTTTGCTCAGATCTCACTCAGTCTTTGTCTCTCTCTGCAGAAGGTTGTATCACAGAAATATTCACACCGAGCAGGTAAAGACTATGGAATGTGTGGGTAAACCAATACTCATCTGTTCATTTACAGTCAATATAAGATTTACAGAAGGCGGTGTAACATGAACCCTATATGTGTTCTGTCTGTAATGTGATGGAATAGCAAAAGTATAACCACAGTGTATAGGGGGATTCAGGATTTCTATATGGAAGTTTATCTATAGATTTTCTACATTACACATTTCTTGCCTTCCGGCAGCTAGAGAAGTTGGATGCCGCCCTAGTGAGTCCTGGAAAACATGGATACAGCCATAGGCCGTGTCCATGTTTTCCTTGCAGCCCTAGGGCGGCATCCAACCAGGAGTTGGATGCCCAAACAGTTCGGAAAGTCCCCTCAAAAGTAATCAGGATGCATTGAGACCCCTAGTGGCTGCTAGAAAAATAGCTATCTGTGGGAGCCCAGATAAAGTAAATTGGTATTCCCATTTCATGAAAAATATATAACATTTTATAGCATATACTGCCAGGACATTGTAGTAGAGAGAAAGGAGAGGGGGTGCCTGAGGGGCCCTGCCCAATGTAGAAGTATAGTCTACCTGCAACAGTGGTAGGTGTGTAGAAGAGATATAGAGAACACTTATACTCATGTATAGACTCTAGTCTGACCGCCTTCTGTCCTGCAATTGTGAGCTAATCGTCTTGCTAGGGTAGTACAAGCCCCAGGCCTTGTTATCTGGGCTAAGCAGACTCCCGAGACTTCCCAGTCATCCTGCGCTGCGCAGTGGAATACGCTGACTTTCCGTAACTTTGTTCCACTGAGGTCAGTACCTGTGACAGCTGAGGTAACTGCCCTGCACGTTTAGAGAGGCTCCTGGCGGGGACAAGGTGATCCCTGTGTGGCTTCTCTACCCTTGGTACTTCCTTAGCACTGCATCGTAGTTGTGTTCCTCATAAGGAAGAACCTGTGGCTTGCTTGGTCCCTCCCCCTGTCAGGGGACCTGGCCAAAGCCAGGCCCTGGCTTGGCTTCAGCAGAGACTTGTCTGTCGTGCTCACTCTTACACTAAATACAGAATACTAACAACACTCCTCCCACCAGGAACCTTCCTACATGGATTCAACTAACCCTGTCTGTGATTGGTGGGGCTGTGTGTGCAGAGAGAGAACAGAGGATAGGGTAGCGAAAGGAGGAAAAGCTGCACCTCTGAGTGGGTGAAGAACAACATCTGACACACTTTAGTGACACCTAGTGGGAAAAACACTAACTGATGTGGATACTCCATCCCACTTGTGTGAACCCGTGGGAATTACCTTACTCAGGTGCAATAAAGGTTTAGGGGCCCGTACCAGGTCACTACACACCCATCATTCACACACTATGTACAATCACTTTAGACACCACTAACATACACAAACACACATTATTGACACAGACACTGACACACTTAGACACTAACACACAGTACTTACAGCTCAGTATTCTTCCATTCCTCTCTGTTGGGTTGTTCTCCACTCTGTAAGGTTGAGGACCTTTGGGTCATGTGATCAGGTCCTTCACCCTTTTCTCTCTCTGCAGGTCCTGCTCTGTCTTCTGATGTTCTGCCCCTCACTCTGCACTACAGTGAGCGAGCTGAACATTAGAACACCGGGCCCTTCTCCCTCTCTGGGCCTCTAGAGTCGTTCTGGGCCCGGCACTTGCCCCGGTAAGCCCTGTGCTGCCGCCGACCCTGACAGACTGTGAGTGCCTTAGAGGCATGTTAGGAGTTACACTGGATGGCACAGCAACAAAGCATTTACAGGCTTTACCTATTCTTTAAGTGACCCCCCTGGCACAGCGTTGCCTGAATCACACTGGTGAAAGTAAATGAAACAATTGAAATTTACTCTGACCAGGATGGGCTTCGGGTCAGGCCACTTGTCACCCCATTCACCATCATTAGATGCAATGCGGCGCCACAACCCAGGTCCCAGCCATAGCTGTCCTATAGCCCTAGCCTAAAATGGTTTATTATAATAAAAAGCAGCTGCCAGGAAAACACAGTTCTGTTCCTAAGGTAAAGCATCTCCTATAATAAGAATGAGGAGGGAGATTTCCCCTGGATACATTACTTCTGGATTAACCATTGACACAGAAGATTGATGGGATTTATTCAGCTGTCATAGAGATTACTATAACATGTGCTGCTGTCAGTTCACACTATAGCTATACACAAGCCCCAGTCACAACACTGCATGTTAACACTGGCGAAATGGGAACTGGAGAAATAAACTAGAAAATGCTATGACTGCTGGGAACAACACCTTGGGGGAATGTTTAGTGCTATGAAGAATGAATGGGGCTGTATTGGTATAGCACAGGGATGGGGAACCTTCGGCCCTCCAGCTGTTGCAAAACTACAATTCCCATCGTGCCTGGAGAGCCAAACATGAAGGGAATTGTAATTTTGGAGGGCCGAAGGTTCCCCATCCCCCATAGCAGGTTCAGCTCCTGAATGGTTCTATGTCATAGAGAAGCCAAATGGTTGGACTCGGTGTCCATTGGAGAACCTTACCTCTGATATGCTATCTATTGGTGGAATATCCCTTTAATATGGGTCTGTGACTATAATAAGTAATTGTAATCCCACATTTTATCCTGCAGGTGGCAGCCCTGAGCCGAAAGGAAACAAATCTAGTAGGCAGTATACAGAGGAGCCGGTGAGTGATACAGACCTATCTTGATGAGTCTATATGATGTGTGTATGTTGGTGGAGTCCATATACGTTCTACATATTACTATGAGGAACACTTGGCATACATAGAGTGCCATGTTAGCTTAGCAAAATAGCAGACTTTTAGCCTCTGTCGGGTAAATAGGGGTCAAATGGCTTTTGTTAAACAGAGCCGGACGCTGCTTAATGCAGTGTGAACCCAGACGGGTTATCCAGGCTTAGAAAAACATGTCTGCTTTCTTCCAGAAACAGCTCCACCCCTGTCCTTAGTTTGGGTGTGGGTTTTTGAAGCTCGATTCCATTAAAGTGAATGAAAGTGAATTGTAATACCTGAGGACAGGGGGTGGTGCTGTTTTTGCAAGAAAGTGGCTGTTCTTTTTCTAATACTGGATAACCCTTTTAAGCAGTGTCTGGCGGATGTCTACATCATTGGGAGACACTGGCGTTTCCATTCAGTGTATACCTATGATGGATGTCCCTTATCGCCATCTGTCATACATAGGCTTCCATGTTAAAAACAAATCCTATACCATGCAGTAAACCTTTGTTATGGAATCCACCTCATTGAAATGCGCCTGCAGAAGTTGCATGCCGCCCTAGGGAGTCCAGTAAAACATGGATACAGCCTATGGCTGTATCCATGACTCCAAGGACTCCCCCTAGGGCTGCATCCAACTTCTGCAGCGACGAGGAGTGAAATACTAAATGTTGGGGTTTGGAGAACGTTGCCGAACCCAAACAGTTTTGCATCTCCAGTCAACACTACTAGATATCTAACGTGACCATGATGAAGCCGACTTTAACCTGACATTATGTCACTGAAAATGTCACGTTAATAGCTTGCTGCATCATGGTATGTAATGCGGAGAATGACAGGTTACAGCATGCTATATCTGTAGTATCATACACGGAAGGAGCAGTCGCACAACACATTCAGCTCTGCTACACCTGTAGGCATGGGAATAGGTTGGGGGCTGATGGCAGGGCCCAACTCTGACTAACTGGATGACAGCAGCCTGAATCTAGTAAACACCTACCCATGTGATGTGGGGAAAATAAGGATTTGATACACTGGCATCTTTGCACGTTTTCCCAACTACAAAGAATGGAGAGATGTGTAATTTTTATCGTAGGTCACGTCACCTGTGAGAGACAGAATCTATTAAAAAATTCCAGAAAATCACATTGTATGATTTATAAATAATTATTTAGCAGTTTATTACATTACATTTATTACATAAATATCTGATACAATAGAAAACAGAATGTAATATTTTGTGCAGAAACCTGTGTGTGCCGTTACAGAGGTCGGCCGTTTCCTGGAGTGTCTGACCAGGTTTGCAGACACTGCAGCAGGGATTGTGTCCCATCCTCCATCCTCAGGTCTTTCAGGTTTCGGGGCCTTCACTGCAAGAGACTAATTCCGGGGTTAAGACCCTAGTACATGAAACGATTATCGGCCATTACGGCCGAAGACAACGATGAACGATGTCGGCTGATTGTTGTCTGTCAACATGTTGAAATACAAACGACTAAGATAGCAATGATCTGCTGCCATCTCCCCGTGGAGCAGGAGTGGCGGCAGCAGACCGCTGCTATCTCCTATGGGCTGCCCGGACAATCTAGCGATCACCCGGGCAGCACACCGCAGCTCCCTGCGCACCCCTTCCCCCCCCCCCCCCCCGGCTCTTACCCGCTCGCTACCGACACGTGCAATATCGGCGGCAGCAGCGAGCGGGGAGCGAGAAACCGAGGAGCTTCGTTTGCTCCTCTCCATTGCCCCATGTAATAGGAGCTTCAAGGGGTACTCCGGCGGGGGGGGGGCATTTTTTTCCTAAAGCCGGGGAGGAGGTGGCTGATGGAAACAACGTCCACTCACCTCCCCGGTTCCAGCGGCGGGTCCCGCATCACGGCGCCCCGGTGCCCAGCCGATTCCTGGTGTCTGACGTGGGCCCGAGACGATACGTATCCCGCCTCCATCACTGACTGGCTGAGCGGACCTGAGACGTATTGTCTCGGGCCCACGTCAGACACCAGGAAGCAGCCGGGGACCAGAGCGCCGCGATGCGGGACCCGCCGCTGGAACCGGGGAGGTGAGTGGACGTTGTTTCCCTCAGCCACTCATCCCCGGTCCCAGGAAAAAAATGCCCCCCCGCCGGAGTACCCCTTTAAGTCTATGGAACCTGTCTCCTGCATCTAGGAGTCAGCTGAGTGTTTCTTCCCACTTGGTCTAGCAATCGGTTGGGTTCTTATTACCCAGACCCCAACCAATCCAAATTTTTGACCTGGCACTATGACTTCTCAGAAGTTTTTAACACTTTAACAAGCTACTACTAAGCATGGCTGTGTTTTTTTTTTTTTTACAATGTGCGTGAATTTTATTCATCTAGATCTTCGCCCTCTTATACTTTTCAGAATCTCTCACCAATTTCCAAAGCTGCGGTAAAGTTTGACTTTCTGGCAGAATCAGAAAAGTGAGTGAGTATGACTTTTTTATTCCCTTAATTAAAAAAATATATATTGTTCTGTATAATTTTACAGAACAATAATCTACTACCTGATATTGGATGGCACTGTATAGTATGGAGAGAGTACTTTTTGGAGAACCTTTCATCAATAGTTTCCGTTAGCTGAAGGGTGTTATTATAGATAATCCCTTTAAGGAGATAAGATTTAGAGGTCTAAAGTGGATAATAATCTACAATTCACCATTCAGGTAGATAATGGTGGAAACCCCTTGAATCTATCCTCAAGCTATTAGAACTGGGTGATGTGCCATCTTACAATATAGAACTGATCATTGTCATTATTTGTGTTTTAGAGAGATTTCCTTACAGCGAGGAACCATGGTCAACATCCTGAAGAAAGTAGATGATCACTGGCTGCTGGGAGAACAAGGTGGAAGAAGAGGCCTTTTCCCGGCGAGCTATGTCAAGGTCAGTATATATATATATATATATATATATATATATATATATATATATAAGACCTAGTAGAGGTTTTTCTGAATTGCTTAATATAAGGCCTCCCCCGGAAGTAAGACCTAGGATAGATTTTGTTTTGGAAGCGTTTTCCCCTACCTTCACCGTCCGTGGCAGAGCAGTTGCATGGAGGACATGAAGACCGTCGCCTGCCGCCAACCCCCGATGCTCCTATCTGCGGCCGTCACTTGTAAATGTTCAGGTGCCATACTTGGAGGTGCACACAGTCTTCCATTATCTGCTGCCATACCGTACGCTGTCCCTGATGTGTTGTACAAGTGGGCTGTGATGAGCTCCCCCTGGTGGCCGGAAGCTGCAATACCGTCCCAGCTGTACAAGTGGTTCAGGAACTACTGTGGGAGATTGTTACAGTCTCCAGACTGTACAGTATTTAAAGGGGTAGTCCACCCAAAAAAAATTTCTTTCAAATCAACTGGTGCCATAAAGTGCCAGAGATTTGTAATTCACTTCTATTAAAAAATCTTAAGTCTTCCAGTACTTATCAGCTGCTGTTTGTCCAGCAGGAAGTGGTGTTTTCTTTCCAGTCTGACACAGTGCTCTCTGCTGCCACCTCTGTCCATGTCAGGAACTGTCCAGAGCAGTAGCAAATCCCCATAGAAAACCTCTCCTGCTCTCTAGACTGTAAATAATACAACTTCCTGTTGGGCATACAACAGCTGATAAGTACTGGAAGGCTTGAGATTTTTTAATAGAAGTAAATTACAAATCTCTGGCACTTCATGGCAGCAGTTGATTTGAAAGAAATTTTTTTGGGGTGGACTACCCCTTTAATAAATGCTTGTTTTTTGTTCAACAATAAATGTGAATTCTTCATGGAAAAATAAGACATCCCCTGAAAATTAAACTTAGCTCATCTTTGGGAGCAAAAATTAATATAAGACACTGTCTTATTTTCGGGGAAACAGGGTATACATATTAGCCAAAATATCAGCTGTCAACAATAGGTGAGAAAAAGCAGCATATCAGGAGAAGGATGCGGGTTTGCTAAATCAATGTAATTGCAATTGTAACTATTAAATATTTAACCTGACTCTTACAATGCCCCTTTAAATAGGTAACAGCAGACAGGGATAGGTGGAGGACACATTAGAGAGATGTCCCTTTAAGTTCAAGTCAGAGCTCATGCTTAAAGGGGTAGTGCGGTGTTATACATTTATTCACTAAATAACACACATTACAAAGTTATACAACTTTGTAATGTGTGTTATTTAAGTTATTGGCCCCCTCCCCGTGTCCACCCACCCCCGAAAGTGTGGTGCATTATACTCACCGCATTACTGTCAACCCTGGCCGCCATCTTGGGTCGATCGCGTCATCTTCAGGAGGCCAGCCGGACCCCTCCAGCCGTCCCTCATGCCGGCCCCCCTCTGGCGAGTCATCAGCTGCTCAGCCGAGCAGCTGATGACGCGCCCTTCATACTCTTCAGCTGTGCAGCATCTGAATATACACATCTAACATAGCGACATCTAGTGGCGAAACTCTATCACTACTTTCATCACCACTCAAGTAAAATAAGTACAGGCTTTTACGAAGGATGTATATAGTAATGCTTTTTTTTTTTTTGCCCCTACAGGTGCTATCCTCAGGTGAGCTAGAACCATCGGACACACCCCAGCTCTCAGGAATTGCCCTTTATGACTTCAAGGCAGATTCAGCTGCAGAGCTGCCTCTACGTAAAGTAAGAGCAGGTCCCTTTGTTACTCCGATACCTCTGTCTGTCAATCATGCTTGTGCAAACAAACAAAAGGAACCATAGCAACCGGGTTTTAATCATAAACCACGTCTATCATAAAGCGATTGTGCTGGATTTATGTGGTGACATTTTTATTATATTTAGAATATTCCAACAATTTTAATTGTTATATTATGAGAGAGCGTCGTAATGTTTTGTCTTTATAATTTACCAGCTCGGAATGATAGAGACTCCAGTGTGTTCAGAAAAGAATGCCACTTTATTAGTTACATGCCATATTGCCCCATTACCCTGGACAATCACATATAGAAAACAGGCCCTGGGAGTCTCTTGGGTGTGGGACCCCCTTTGGTAATTCAGAAAGTTTGTAATGGAGAAACAGGGTTTTAAAAAGTTTTTTTTATTTGTTTTTGTTGTTTTTTTAAAGAATTTTAGGATGTTCAAAAAATTGTCATTTCATGATCAGTAGACTAGAATTACAGTGTTGCTGTTATTGTTATATTGCTGACACTATTATGGGGGTACTGAGACTGTCACTGTTATGATGCACTGTCACTGTTATGGGGGCACTGTGACTGTCACTGTTGTGGGGCACTGAGACTGTCACTGTTATGAGGGCGCTGTGACTGTCACTGTTATGAGGGCACTGTGACTGTCACTGTTATGAGGGCGCTGTGACTGTCACTGTTATGGGGGGATGCTGTGACTGTCACTGTTGTGGGGCACTGAGACTGTCACTGTTATGAGGGTGCTGTGACTGTCACTGTTATGGGGGGATGCTGTGACTGTCACTGTTATGGGGGCACTGTGACTGTCACTGTTATGGGGGCACTGTGACTGTCACTGTTATGGGGGCACTGTGACTGTCACTGTTATGGAGGCGCTGTGACTGTCACTGTTATGGGGGCACTGTGACTGTCACTGTTATGGGGGTGCTGTGACTGTCACTGTTATGGGGTGCTGTGACTGTCACTGTTATGGAGGCGCTGTGACTGTCACTGTTATGGAGGCGCTGTGACTGTCACTGTTATGGAGGCGCTGTGACTGTCACTGTTGGTGGGGCGCTGTGACTGTCACTGTTATGGGGCGCTGTGACTGTCACTGTTATGGTAGTACTGTCACTGTTATGGCAGTGTTGTGACTATCACTGTTATGGAGGCGCTGTGACTGTCACTGTTATGGGGGCGCTGTGACTGTCACTGTTGGTGGGGCGCTGTGACTGTCACTGTTATGGGGGGCTGTGGCTGTCACTGTTGTGGGGCGCTGTGACTGTCACTGTTGTGGGGCGCTGTGACTGTCACTGTTATGGAGGTACTGTCACTGTTATGGCAGTGTTGTGACTGTCACTGTTATGGGGGTGCTGACACTATTATGGGGGTGCTGTGACTGTCACTGTTATAGGGGCACTGTGACTGTCACTTTTATGGGGGGGTGCTGTGACCATCACTGTTATGGAGGCGCTGTAACTGTCACTGTTATAGGGGCGCTGTAATATATCAGTGTTATAGGGCGTTCTGGCTTGCTTTGTTATGGGGGAGCTGTAGTTTTCCCTATTATGAGTTACTCTAGTGTCTTTTTATTTGCTCCCTATCCTATACAAGGTTCCCACTATTAGATGAATATATCCATAGAGAAATCATATGTTGGAGAACTAGGAGGCCAGATATACTACAGAAGGCATCCAGGCCTTCATCTCAGATGTTTGATGATGATGAAGTTCCTTGTACCTGAGCATTAGGTATTGAAACTGATTATGTCCGACCCTCTTTCCCTCAAAATAATTGAGTTGGGGGATGGTCAGGAGTTCGCCATACTGTATACATGACAGTCAGGTGGTCTTGCTGAAGTTACTGGGTTAATCCAATGTCCCTCTGATGTGTATGGGATCCTTGTATATACTGAGCTGTATGACTGTATACTACTGTATACTGTCCATTTATTGGATTTAGTGGATTGTCATCTGTATCTGTATAGAGATCAGCCTATCTATAGCACATTACCTAGACAGAGTCTAGATGAGAGGCCCATATACTGAGAGGCCCCATGTCCTAGAGCAGGTACCAGGAGCAGATGTTACCACATGATATCATGTGAAGCCTGTCCATGACATATTCTCTTTAATATGAAACCGTATACACATGGCGGGTGTATCACCGAGAAATAGTCAGGTACACATTCTTCTGGAAGCCGGCGTGACATTGACATAAGTGCCGTTGCCATAGGCGTATAAACAAGAATAATACAGCAGGTTCATCACTAGGAGGATGACAGCCAAAACCTGACACGTCAGCTCAACCTGAACGGAACATTCCTGAGCCGGAGGTGGAACATCGGACAATGAGAGGGAGAGGTGCGGGCAGTGATGTAACCTGAAGATGCTGGGCCGAATACAGGGGCCCCCCAGCTATAATACATCATTCATAGTCCTGTTCTCCTAATATAGGAAAGAGAGACTTTATGGGCCCCTCAGGCTCCTGGGCCCAGGTGCAACCGCACCATCTGCACCTCCTATTTATATTTGAGGCCCGGATGCCAGGGAATATAGAGATAAGGTCCTATTACACAGGCCGATAATTTCAAGAAGCCCTACTACACAAAGCGATTTTTGGCCGGAATAGTGGGTAGTCGGCCAAGTGCGGCTTATAGTCGCTTTATGTAATAGGGCCTGTGTGTAGTCAGTTTAGTCACATGAGAAGTTCTGGAGATGTTAAATCCTTGATTGGACAAGCAAAAACCCTGAAGACTAGAGTCCAAGTGTACAAGGTGGTTTGGCTCAACTGGAGGTCCACAAAGACACAGACCGCTATAAGGCCGAATAAACACACACTACTGATGTCCACCGGGGTGGCGGTAGAGAGCAGAAAGTGTTTGCGTGACGCAGTGTTAACCTAGCCTTAGGGCCCTATTACACGGGACAATTATTGTGCGAATTATCGTTATATCGTTCGAATTTTAACAATAATCGTTTTGTGTAAATGCAGGCAACAATCAATTGACCAACGATAAATCGTTCATCGTTGGTTGTTGCTGACACCAAAATCATTGTAATCGTGCAGTGTAATGCTGCGTTTACACGGAACGATTATCGTTTAAATTGTCGCGATAACAATCGCATTTAAGCGATAATCGGCTCGTTTAAACACAGCAAACAATCAAGTGACGAGTGAGAAATCGTTCATCATGATCTTTCAACATGTTCTCAAATCGTCGTTGTCGAACGCTGAAAATTCGCAGATCGCTTCGTGTAAACAGTCTTTCACCGATTCACTCTGTGTGGGATGGGCTAAAGCGATCTTAAAATGATTTTTTCTAACGATTTATCTCTTCATCTAAACGCTGATCGTTATAAAAACCAAATCGTTGTTTCAAAATCGTTAAATGATTAATGGGTAAACGGACCATAATATGAATGATTTCAGGTTAACGATAAACGATCTTGTTTGCAATAGTTAATCGTTAAAAATTGATTTGTCTGATAGCAACCTTACAGTGCAATTTTATATACAGTACATTATTCGTTCTGGTGGCGCTTGTTTACTAGGCCTATTACACGGCCCGATAATCGTTTAACAAGGGCTGCAGGGACATCGTTACCAATGTCCTTGCAGCCCTTGCTTAAACTATATACTTTACCTATCCACGCTCCAGGGCTGCTCCTGCGGTCCGCTTCTCCCCGGGTCCCGCACGCTCTAGCTTCAGAGCTTCGGGACCGCCGCGGCCTGTGATTGGCTGAGCGGCCTGTCCCAATATGACCGGACTCTCGGCAATGATTCCCGCTGTCTTAAACCTCCGTGGAGAGGGTGGATAAAGCGGGAAGACCGCCTGGAAAACTGGGATACAGCCTATGGCTATGGCTGTATCCCGGTTTTCCAGGCGGTCCTCCCACTGTATCCGCCCTCTCCACGGAGGTTTAAGACAGCGGGAATCATTACAGAGAGTCCGGGTTCGTACGAACCCGAACCTCGGCAGGTTCGGACCATCCCTAGCTCTAACCTATATCAACGATCAGCCAATGATCGATGTCATCGGCTGATCGTTGTATCTATTACACGAAGCGATAATCGGCCAAATTGGGCCAAATTATTGTAATAGTACCCTAAGATGAGCGTATACAGTTCCGCCCAGCTTTCCCAACTAAAAACATCTGACTGCAATTTTACCCTGTTGACAGTGAAGATGACTATTACATGGTGTATGTGTTTGCATCACTACCTGAGGGACGTAAATATTGGCCGTTCAACCCTGCTCTGTAATACGAGGAAGTCCTTGAGGATTTCCATTCCGGATGCCGAATGCTATTATCCAGGCAATGGAAATGGGGGATGACGTCTGCTACCTGCATACTGCGGGACAACGTGGTTCATTCCTTCTACATGACTCATTGACAAACAGATCAGGGTTTTATTGTATTGAATTCCATGATCTTCAGACTATTTCTAGCTGGAGGAGGTCAGTCACTTCAGGACGAGCTGAGTATTTGCATGTCTTGGACCGTGTGTCCCCCAGCAAAATGGAGAATTGATAGCGCTCCGCACCTGCCATTGGAGCCGCTTTTACATTCCGGAGCTAAGCTGGTCATATCGGCTCTTGCATGGTGCGGCAGGTAGACTTCTATTGTCTAGTAGTTCATCAGTGGAGGCTACAGCCCTTCTGCCCTTTGAATACACAAGCACACAAAATAATCTCACTTAAATGGGATGGGGGCACAAATGGCCACAAAAATGTTGGAAAAAGGTCAAAAAAATGCAAAAAAAAAAAAAAAAAAGCTGAAGGGATGGGGAACCTCTGGCCCTAAAAAACAATTATTCTAATCAAAGATAGACAGCCAAAACCAAGACTTATTTAGTACTTGGCCATAAGCCTTATACACACCTTTTATTGTAGATAGGGTGTAGAAGGCGTTTCCCTTTAAAACCCAAACTACTTTGGTTACTAAGTGGTTAAGCCGACTTTTCATGGCTCCACAGATGTTAGCTTACCCTCATCCCACATACTACATAGCTCCATCACCTGCAGGCACATAGCAGGTGTGACTCAGATGCTCATTACCATTGTGACCGTATGAATGTGGGCTCTGATCCCTCTCACGGCCAGCTGAGGCTGACAGTCACTCTACCAGTAATATTGTATCCCTCTTTGAGCTGTCTCAGATTAGAAAAAAATTCTAATCAACTGGTGTCAAAAAGTTATATAAATTTGTATTTTACTTCTATTTAAAAATCAACAGTCTTCTAGTACTTATCAAGTGCTGTATGTCCTGCAGAAAGTTGTATTTTATTTTCAGTCTGACACAGTGCTCTCTGCTGCCACCTCTGTCCATGTCAGGAACTGACCAGAGCAGCAGCAAATCCCCATAGAAAACCTCTCCTGCTCTGGACAGTTCCTGACATGGACAGAGGTGGCAGCAGAGAGCTCTGTGTCAGACTGGAAAGAATACACAATTTCCTGCAGGACATATAGCAGCTGATAAGTAAATTATAGTTAATTACATATCTATATAATGCTGCGTTTATACGTAACGATAATTGGCCCGATCGTACGATTAACGATGTTGGAGTAACAATTTTTTTTTTCATAACGATCAGCATTTAGACGGTACGATATATCGTACGGAAAATTTGTTTTGCGATCGCTTAAGCCTATCTCGCACATTGGTTAAATCGGCAAACGACTGTTCACACGCAACGATCTGCAAATTTTTGCGAACGATCAACGACGATTTGAGAACATGTTCAAAGATCAAAATGAACGATTTCTCGCTCGTCGTTTGATCGTTCGCTGCGTTACACGTACGATTGTCGTTTGAATTCGATCATTATCGCGCAAAATTTTTTTTCCGTGTCGGAATAGGCCTTTAAAAGGCATGAGTACCTTTATATTATTGCATTGTACTTATTTAAGTACAAAAAAAACCCCTAGGTCTTTATTAAAATGTATGTTCTGTTCTACAGCTTGCATATTTTCACATATTGCACCGTCTGTCCTGTCTCATTCTGAATAATTGAGACCCATGAAATCAATCCATTATTTTTCAAAAGTACAGACAAAACCAGGAAGTGATAAAATACATGGGGGAGAAGAACAGTACAGTGATGTAGGTCATTTTACCTAAAAAACACACAAATTTCTTCTGCTTTAGATATATGTATTATACATCTTTGCTTTAAGGGAAAATATATTTAAATTAAATGTATTAACTGAACCCAATGGTACTAGAGTTATTTATATTGATGGACATAAATCAGTCTCATCTCACAGTGACCAATAGAGAGCTACCCCCCAAAAAATATAAAGGCCTCTATTGTATACATTAAAAATGTGAAAACAGCCTTTTAATATATTGCTGCTATGCTGATATATAATCCTTAGAATTTACAGGCCCAAAGCCTGTGGCTGCACTACTGCAGTTGGATTCAAATGTCTAAATGATATTAATATTATATTAACCCCTTCGGGACCAGGCTAATTTTCGTTTTTGCGTTTTCGTTTTTTCCTCCTTGTGCTTAAAAGGCCATAGCACTTGCATTTTTCCACCTAGAGACCCACATGATCCCTTATTTTTTGCGTCACTAATTGTACTTTGCAATGACAGGCTGAATTTTTGCATAAAGTACACTGCGAAACCAGAAAAAAATTCAAAGTGTGGTGAAATTAAAAAAAAACAAACGCATTTCTTTTATTTGGGGGGAATGTGTTTTTACGCCCTGGGGTAAAACTGACCCATTCGCCCTGGGGTAAAACTGACTTGTTATATATGTTCCTCAAGTCGTAACGATATATAACATGTAAACTTATATTGTATCTGATGGCCTGTAAAAAATTCAAACCATTGTTAACAAATATACGTTCCTTAAAATCGCTCCATTCCCAGGCTTATAGCGCTTTTATCCTTTGGTCTATGGGGCTGTATGAGGTGTCATTTTTTGCGCCATGATGTGTTCTTTCTATCGATACCTTGATTGCACATATACGACTTTTTGATCGCTTTTTATTACATTTTTTCTGGATTTGATGCGGCCAAAAATGCACAATTTTGCACTTTGGGATTTTTTTGTGCTGACGCCGTTTACCGTGCAAGATCAGGAATGTGATTAATTAATAGTTCGGGCGATTACGCACGCGGCGATAGCAAACATGTTTGTTTATTAATTTATTTGTTTACTTTTATTTATAACCTGGGAAAAGGAGGTGATTCAGACTTTTATTAGGGGAGGGGGCTTTTTACTATTAACAACACTTTTTTTTTTTTTTTTACACATATACTAGAAGCCCCCCTGGGGTTAGGGTTATTCCCCCTGGGGGACTTCTAGTATATATACTTTGATCTCTCATTGAAAGATCAATGAGATCGGCACTCGTTTGCTTTCGGCTGCTGCAGCCGAATACAGACGAGTGCCGAGTCGGGGACGGCGCCATCTTGAACGAGTCTCCGGCCGGCATCAGACAGGGAGATCGCTCCTCCGGTACAACGTCCCGGAGGAGCGATCTCCGCCACTAGACACCAGGGAAGTGCTGCAGCCGGTAATCGGATGCAGCTGTCATGTTTGACAGCTGCATCTGATTACTGTATTAGCGGGCACGGCGATCGGACTGTGCCCGCTAATACCGGCGGTCCCGGGCTACAAGCGGCACCCGGGACCGCCGCGGTTCAGAGCGGGGTCTCCGCGCGGCCCCGTTCTGAACGCCCGTTCCCGCGCGAGGACGTACAGTTACGTCCTCGTGCAGGAAAGGGTTAAGGGTACAAACACACACACACCGTATACGCAGCAGATCTGCAGCAGATTTGATGGTTTAGATTTGATGCTGTGTTCAGTTATTTAGATCTAATCTGCTGCGTATTTGCTGCGTATGGCAGCAGTAAATACGCTGCGTATACGGTGTGTGTGTTTATACCCTAAGGATACAAACACACACACCGTATACGCAGCGTATTTACTGCTGCGATACGCAGCAAATACGCAGCAGATACGCAGCAGATTAGATCTAAATAACTGAACACAGCATCAAATCTGCACCACCAAATCTGCTGCAGATCTGCTGAGTATACGGTGTGTGTGTTTGTACCCTTAGGGTACAAACACACACACCGTATACGCAGCGTATTTACTGCTGCGATACGCAGCTAATACGCAGCAGATACGCAGCAGATTAGATCTAAATAACTGAACACAGCATCAAGTCTTCACCATCAAATCTGCTGCGTATCTGCTGCGTATACGGTGTGTGTGTTTGTACCCTTCGGGTACAAACACACACAGCAGATAAGCAGCAGATACGCAGCAGATTTGATACTGTGTTCAGTTATTTAGATCTATTCTGCTGCGTATCGCAGCAGTAAATACGCAGCGTATATGCCGTGTGTGTTTGTACCCTATGGTTCTATCCGGGTATCTGATCAGAATCATTACCATAACTACCTGCACCTGACAGAACAGAACATGTGGTGGTCAGACTCTCTCAGTAGTGCAGCCTCAGGCTTTGGGCCTCTAAATTGAAGCCTTCATATCTCAGCATAGCAATAAAATATTAAAAATCAGTTTTCACCATATAAATACAGAGTAAGGGTAGCTTCACACGTACCGTATCGCTGCGTATTTAATGCTGCATATTTATCGCTGCGTGTTTGGTGCGATTTTTACATGCGAGTTTTGAGTTTCACATGAAAATCATGTGAAAATAAAAACTTGCATGTAAAAATCGCACTGAAAACGCAGCGATAAATATGCAGCGTTAAATACGCAGCGATACGGTACGTGTGAAGCTACCCTTAGGGTACAAACCCACACACCGTATACACAGCAGATACGCAACAAATATGCAACAAATACGCAGCACATTTGTTGGTACAGATTTGATGCTGTGTTCAGTTATTTAGATCTAATCTGCTGCGTATTTGCTGCGTGTTTGCTGCGTATCGCAGCAGTAAATACGCTGCGTATACGGTGTGTGGGTTTATACCCTAAGTATGGTTTTCCTCTAGAAAGTCTCCTGCTGTCTAATCCTGTCTAATCTGCACCGCGACTAATACAAATAATGGTGGAGAAGAACTTAGTAGTTTCTATTAACTCTCTAGGCACTGGCTTCTATGCACTGGTTGGTACCTTTGTGAGTTTCGCTCCCAGTTTCTGTTCGGGGTGGGAAGTGTCTCTACTACTATAGCGGCGATCTTGTACTCAGATGGGAGAGACATTTCTTATCTCACGTGAAACTCCTGTGCTTGCCGAGTCCCATCACAATCTGAACCTTGCACTTAAGATACCATCACATATACCAGGCCGCCCTATCAGTGCGAGGACAATGCTCATGTCACTATCATTCTATCATTGCATAAACTGAATTTTTTTTGCGCTTTTCAGTCCCAATCCAATAATACAGCAGGATTTACCTTAACCCTCCACACCCCTGTAAAGCCTGTTTATATGAAGCCTCCCATACATGCTGCGACTATACTGGAGAATTTGGATGCTTTGGACCTAGCGGGTCATGACTTGCAGCAGCCAGTTCAACCAGTGTAACTATGATCTGCCTGAGTCAGGAATGCCTTGGGTCAGTGCATGGCCCAGGTTAGCCTAAGGGTAGCCATACACATAAGCTGGCTGGTTTGGCTGACAGCTATCTCTCTCTCGATGCTCTCATACACCTGAATGCTTGGCTTGTCCATGTGTTATGAAGAGAGTTGTCGCCTAGAACTTTTCCCGACAAATGTCTTATGTGTATGGGAGCCCTAAAGGAACATTTTTGTTTCGTTAAAGGGGTACTCCAGTGATTTTTTTTTTTTTTTTTTTTATTTAAAAGCAACTTGTGTCAGAAAGTGCTAGAAATTTGTAATTTACTTCTATTTAAAAGTATTCCAGTACTTATCAGCGGCTGTATGTATGTATTATCAGTGGTGTATTCTTTTCCAGTCTACTTTCCAGGAACTCCAGTGAAAATAATTCTTTCAAATTAACTGATGCCAGAAAGTGCCATAGATTTGTAATTTACTTCTATTAAAAAATTTCAAGTCTTCCAGTACCTTCAGCTGCTGTATGTCCTGCGGAAGTGATGTATTCTTTCCAGTCTGACACAGTGCTCTCTGCTGCCACCTCTGTCCATGTCAGGAACTGTCCAGAGGAGTAGTAGCAAATCCCCATAGAAAACCTCTCCTGCTCTCTAATGGTGTATTCTTTTCAGTCTGGAGAGCAGGAGAGGTTTTCTATGGGGATTTGCTACTGCTCTGGACAGTTCCTGACATGGACAGAGGTGGCAGCAGAGAGCACTGTGTCAGACTGGAAAGAATACACCACTTCCTGCAGGACATACAGCAGCTGATAAGTACTGGAAGACTGGAGATCTTTAACGTAAATTACAAATCTGTGGCACTTTCTGGCACCAGTTAATTTGAAAAAGATATTTACATAGCCATGAGCTGGGGGATCCCCGGCCTATTGGTGCTGTCAGATTTTTTTCCTATCAAT